>NW_010235690.1:37613-49723 GCF_000690775.1 Eurypyga helias
AAACTGCCCTGCCCGCTCCGCAACACGCTCCTGCCTCTGGGCCTGCACGTCCTCCTCCGCGGACGGGCAGTGCTCCGGGATGGGATGGCTCTAAACCCAGCGGCTCTCCCCGCTGACCCTCCCAGCAGCCCCCAGCCCCAGACCCCCGCTGTCAGATGCTGCCTGTAACCAGCAAAGCTGGACGGGGGAGGCTGCGATCAGTGCTCACCCCCCCGGTGCTATTTTGATGAGCGATGCAGGACAAGGATAAATTGTCCTTTTCCGCTGGCTTTGTGCCTTGACACTAAGGACTGGCAGTCACTTCCCCCCCCTTCAATTTGGGGGCTGTAGCTGGGTCCCGGCACCACTCAGGGCTCCTGAGCTCACGGCCAAGGAGGGGGTCACACCGCAGCTGAGATCTTATTAACATTTCCAGTTACTACCTCGCAGCAAACGAATTAATTTCAAATTGTGTACGAAACCCGTTGGCTTCCCGGCTCAGCGTAGCCCTGAGCTGTGCAAAATCAGCAGGGTTTGTACTTGATAAGAAAGATTGACCCATAACTAGTAACTATTGATTTTTCCCTTGAAAGCTGCTCTCAGCTGGTTGCTACAGGGCTGTGCGACGGCAGAACGGGAGACGACAGACACCGTGAGAGCGTCGGGTTGGAAGAGCATGTTTTCTGCTAATGAAAACACTCGTGGCTGCGTTTCAAGGTGCTCTCCCTGGGAGCATCTCAGCAGCGATTCCTGCAGCTCTGGAGGGGCTGGGAGCAGAGCCTGGTTAAGGCTTTCATGCCTTAAACACCTCCCACTCTCCTGTTCTCCCCCCGAGTAGCCTCTCCTGCAGACATGCCAGGGTTACATCCCCCACCGGGACCCCCGGACAGCATCCTCCCAGGGGAGGGGGTGCTGGGCAGAGGGAATCACTCCCTTCCCTTCTGCCTCTCCCAGAGTCTTTGGCTCCAGAGGGGCATTTGCTGGTTCCTTCAGAGGCACCTGGTGCTGGGGTGAGGGGCTGCACTGGGAGTGTGGGTGCTGCCCTGGCCACGCTCCTCGGCACATCTGGGCTTAGGGACAGCAGCCGAATTTGAGGACATGACTTTCCTATTAACTGTCTCACCCTTATTAAGGGAAATTAGATTAATTACATTGTAGCAGGCAATAAATCTTTCCCTGGAGAGACAGGGAGGGTGCCTGGGACTTTGGTCTCCATGTGCAATGTTAAAATTAGCGATTCTGTCTAATCCCATTTTTCAGTGTAATAATGCTTCTGGGCGAGAGGAGTGTAAAGCTCTGTGGCATATGGACACTAATTTTCTGAGATAAATAGAGAATTTGGTCCCTGCCCTCATCAGAGCTAAGTATGAAATTGCTCTGAAGTCCGTTCCCTGCAAGCTCCGTTTCCCACCGCTGTATTTTAAGAGGACATTTATGCTTTCCCCGGCTCCGATGTGACAGCCGAGCAGCGGCACCCTGCAATTCCGCAGCGAGGTCCAGCCACATCAGTTTTCATATTATCTTGCTGTAAATGAGATTCACTGGACAACACGGATCTGATTTGCAGCACAGCTGCGAAAGAAATCCTGCCTTTAAGAAAGTTACCCTCTATGAATAAATTGGATATACTTGTTTTGGTCTCCAGTCAGGCTCAAACTTTCAGTGGTGAGGCTGTGAAAGCCAAGACCTAGGCTGCACCTCTCACGGAAGGAAATGCTTGATGTACACCTTGGGAAAGGGTTTGCCCTCCTGCAGGGTTCTCGGCACACCGGGCTTTCTCACCCTGCAGGACGGCAGGGCAGCTGGAGGGGAGCTGGACTTGGTTCCCTTTCCAGAGGACTGGGCTGTTTGGGCTCTCTCCTCCATCCTCGGAGGTGTCAGACCCTCAGACCCAGGCAGTGAAGGCTGATGCTGCCACAGGGAGGGCAAAACCTACTCATTTTGCCAGTCGGCTGCTGGTAGGACCCGGAGGGATGGGCTGTGTGTGACCCAACACCATCCTCCCTATGGCCGTGCTCGTGGCTTTGGAACAGTAACAGCCATAGAGCAGAGGACAGCAGGTACCGCACACCGGACAACCCCTTCTCCTAAGAGCCTCTCCACAGAGCAGCACAGCTTCCCAGAACTCGTCTGTATCAACAAATTTCCTAACCAGACATAAAGCTACAGCCCCTCTGGCTCCTTAATACAACTTCCCCAAGACTGAATCTTGCCAACCAATGTACCCTCCCTGCTAAACCATCAGATACTTGCAAAGAGACCACCTGTCCCGCCCCTGAGCATACATGCATGCGAGAAGACATGAACACACTGCAGCAAGGCACCGTACACCTCCAGGATTCACCCGGAGTCCCTAGCACAATCAATCAGAGGAACACAAGCTGCAACTCAATCCGTGGCAAACAACAGGGTTTGATTTGTTCCCGGGATCCCCCGTCACACACAGAGACACGCGACACGGGATCAGCCGAAAGGCTGTAAGGTCCCACAGGGAACATCGTGTTACGGCAGACGGGATGGGCAGAACCCGGCTGTCCGAAGCAGCGTGGACATCGTTATACGCTGCCGCTCACGTCTTCTAATTAATGCATTGTACCTAATTGAGCGCCCAACTGCTAAATGATGTCAGCCAGGTTAATTGTTAAATCTGTGTCAGTTCACAAAAAAACCCCAACCAAACAAGAAAACACCTAGCAAAAACCCCCATGGAAAAAACAGCCCCTGAAGGAGGGGAAAGAAAAGGCTGAGTTCAAGGCGCTCAAGCAGCCTTGGCCGGCTGAGCCCCAGCAGATGAAGGGTAATTCAAGCCTTGTAACTCTGCTTTTAGGGCATTCATTCCCCCAGCAAGCGTGGAGGGAGAGGTTTGATGAGCCGCAGGAGGCAACCGCAGAGCTGCATCCCTGTGCTCACCTCTGCTCCGTCCCTTCCTTCTCTTTCCATGCATGGACTCACAGTTCTTCAGCGTGGAGTCCGACGCTGTGCCAAGGGATAGCAGCGCCTGCCCCTCCTCGTCGCTGCGTCGCTGACGGCGTTGGCGGATTGCATGGCTGACTGTGGCTTCAGCAGAAGTGGGGTGACAAGCAGGGCCTGCTGGTCATGACTTGGGATCTGTCAGCCGGGCAGGAACACAGCGGGCAGCAGACCTGGGACCCACAGTCTCATCTCCCTGCTGGGAATTATCGTTTTGCCTCATTAAGAGCTGCACGTCGCTCAGCTGGAAGGAAGACACAAGTTAGAGCAGAGGCGGTGCAATGCCCCGGCGGCAATTGGGTTCCATGGACACACACGTGGGGATGGGAGTGGAGAGAGCACCCATTCTCATTGGGAAAGGCCACCAAAACAGGGTCCTTTTGGGAGGGAATAGCGTCAGCAGACTTGACAGCAGGAGTTAACTCCTTGCTGGTCCCCAGGCAGCGCTCACCAGTTCACTGACGCGGGAACTCGTTAACAAGTCAGTTTGTGCACACTCTGACTGGGACACTTTGTCCTATCGATTAAGCAAATAATGTCTTTTTTTGAAAATACCTTTTTCTTGTTATTTCCCTGACTCTTGAGACTTACCTGAGTTTTTAAAATGACTCACAAATGACACAAAAGGATGGATTTTTGGTGTGCAGAATAGCTTTACCGCTAGCTGCAGACACTGCAATTCAACATAAAATTTGGAGATTAGTTCAACGAAACCCATCAAAATGGCATTTCCAGATACACCTTCTGCCTTTGAATTTCCAGTTCTCCCAACTACTTATTTAGAGAAAAGAAATGACTTATGAACTCCTCCATGCCTCTTGTAGGGATGTTAGGGAATATTTCCCCTTCTTACGCCGTCAGCTGACCCAGGGAACACGGATTTCTGGTGGAATTACGCAGGTCAGCCGGAGGGGTTGCACGTGCCGTCCTGCACCTTCAAATCAAACACTCCTGCGTGAAAAAAAATTGCCTAGAGACAGCTCTAATTTGTTCTAAACTACCGTGTCTTCTATCAGCAAGCAGGGAATTGTTATCTGTTGATTTCGTACAATGTCACCGAATCAGTGACCACCTGCAAGGTGTCCGTGATGATAAACGCTTGCTTTGTGTACGGAGCTATTTCTGACAACGCTTGATAGTGCACATCTATCAAACTGCCTGGAAGAGCCACCCATTAGGATCATTATCTAACACAGTCCCTTTGTGGGAGTTCAATGTCAGCCCAGCCCGGGGAAGGTACCTCACCGGGTACCCATTCTGCTCGTTATTTCTCTAGATTAACAGTTTCACATCTCCATCGTGAATTTGGGCAGAACTTTGGAGCTCTCACACCCAGAGCAAAGCACAGAGACTCCTCAGCGTCCCCCCAGCACGCTGCTGCACCCGTTTGGTGTGAGCGGGAACTCCCGGCTGGAGGGTTGGCTGGCTGAGCTCTGGGGAAGGCAGGAAGGCTTTTTCCCTTCAAGACTGTAGTCACCCAGCCCTACAAAAGCCCTGGTGAGGCACAGATGTGCTGCTGAAAGTACTGCCAGCTCTCCCTCTGCAGCTTGCTCTCTCCCAAGGAAAGCTTATTTCCAAAGGGTTCAGGTCAGGAATTCTGGTCTCGGAACATCAGCGCTCAGCAATCTCTGAGCAAACCATGGCCATTACTCCCCACACCAACCTCCTACATGCAAGCCACAGCTCTCAGCCCCGGGAGTTATTCAGCATGACTGAAATCACAGCCAGGAAAACCACTTTTTCTCATGGAACCAAAGGCAAAATGCGTGGGACTTAATTCCTCCTGCAGAGCTTCCCTTATTAATAGAATCATAGAATCGTAGAACGGTTTGGGTTGGAAGGGACCTTAAAGATCATCCAGTTCCAACTCCCCTGCCATGGGCAGGGACACCTTCCACTAGCCCAGGTTGCTCCAAGCCTCATCCAGCCTGGCCTTGGACACTCCCAGGGATGGGGCATCCACCGCTTCTCTGGGCAACCTGTCCCAGTGCTCCCACCTTCTGCGGGAAGAATTCCTTCCTGATATCCAATCTAAACCTCCCCACTTCCAATTTAAACCCGTTACCCCTTGTCCTGTCACTACAGGCCCTTGGAGGTTCGGTTTGTGGCAAGAACATATGCAAAAGCAGTATTCCGAGAAGGCACCTCGGTGTCCCCAGCCTTTCCCCTCCAGCCTGGCTCTCTTCAGGCCAGTCCCCGAGCTGTGCCCGCGGCGTCTCAGACCGGCAGCGGCTCAGATGACGGGGGCTAACGGCCGAACGGCTCTGGCCAGTGATGGCTGCAGCCCCTTCAACCCAACAGGACAGTCATTTTGCTGCGTTGCTGTTTATTTCCCATCCCAAAGTTTAAAGAGGAGATCAGCCTACAGCCAGACTAGTAAACAAATAATATACCAACAAAACCTTCCCCAAATCCACAAAAACGTCAGCCAGATCCCCTGCGTTGCCCCCACGGTCCTCAAACTGAAGAGGGAGGTCCCAGCTGCGTTACACAAAACGCAACTGCCACGTAGAGCGCAAAGGAGCCAGAAGTGATGCCAACAATTTACAGGAGCAATAAAACTGCAGAAAAGAAATGAACTGCTGCTTACCCATGGTGCAGGCAGCACGCAAAATAGATTTGGGTGATGAATCTGTTCAGCTATCAGCTGCCAGATAGCTTTAATTCACGTCAGGTGCAATTAACTCATTCTGACAATTGGCAAAGGAAGCTTGAATAATAACAGCAGCAGCAGTTGCGTGGCACCGGGAATGCCGTGCTCCAAGCAGTGCCACCTCTGCAGAGGGGGAACCTCGAGCTGTGCTGGCTCCACACTCCGCAGCGAATTCAGTGCAGACACCCCAACGGGTACAAACTGAAGCACATGTCTTGCTGTAGGCATAAACGATGCCTTAACCCCAGTAATAGCACAAATACAGCCTTCCTTCCTCCAGAAGGATCAGGAACAAATCTAGTTGGAAACAAAGGTATGGCTGGGCTGTGGGGAGAGCTGGGTAGGCAGGTTTGCAGGGACACGAGGCTGTCACCTCAGCATCAAGAAAGTCCACAGAAGCAGGCAAGCCATACCTGCATCTCCTCACCGCTCGAGACTCGTTATCTAGAGGAATAGTGCTAGTGTCTGGTACTAGTGAAAACACAAATCCCTGGATCTGCCAAATCCCAGTAACACACCTCAGCCTTAAACAGGCAGCCAGCACGGCTGACTGTAACCAGTATGGAAACACAGGGCCTTGGAGATTCTCCCAAAGCTTTTAAAAGCAGATGGGACTAACAGAAGAAATCTCTAGGCTAGCTAAGCAGTTTAGCTCTTTTTTTCCTCCTGGTAATGACACGTGTAAAGCAGAATCTTGACTTACACATTTGTACCAAAACAAGTTTTATTTACAGCTTAACTAATTGTGGTTTTTTTTTTTTTTTGAACATTAAAAGAATTTGACAGCTACAGCAAGGCAAGTCCACTTGTAGCTCAGTAGTTTACAATATTGCCACCTGCAGTTAGGACTTAGAAGCTGCCAAAGCCTGTTACATAGCAATTTCCAACTACACGTTACACACTCCAGGTTTGTGCTAGCGACACGCTTGCATTTTAAAGGAAACTCCAGTCTGAAGGCTGTTCTGCATGCTTCTTCCTTGTCACATGCTGCATCAAAGGTTTACACCAAAGCACAAGTTACCTCCGATTGCAGCTTTCCCCAGTTTGCCTTCCTGATCATGCTGCAGGCTTGGCTTTTGCCAGAATCGGGACTTTGCCCAAGCTAGACAAACTCCCAAAGTCTCAACATCCTTGGTTATAGCCCCTTCCAAGAGGCTCAAATCAAGGACAAAAAGGTATCTTTGGAAAGGACAGTGCACCAGGAAACAGGCTGAGTTAAGATGCTCTCGCGTTAGCATCCTTGCTGAAACAGGAAGGATTACCGGGTTGTCAGGTGCCCTTTGGCGTATCTGGCTTTGATCCACACAGAACAGTGCTCCAGGCACCGAAGCTAACCACGCTCTGAAGGGACTCCCTATGGTGTTTCAGCAGACAAGAGAATCATCCTCTCCCATTCTGTACGAGCTACAAAGATTCACAATGAGAATGAAACCCTGGGTTTTGAGCGAGGGGAGTCTTTCACAGGTTAAGACTGTATGCAACCTACCCGCGGAGTGGTAGCGCTTCCAGCTCTGCTTTCCCGGGCTGCTGAAAAATAAGAGGGTGGTTGTAGGAAAGCAAGACTTCTTCCCTGCCTCATGTTGTAAGTGTTAAGCCAGAGGAGTGCTCCTGCTTACGTTTTTCAATATACACACAGAAACCCTTTCCCAAGGGGCTACGTTTAAAGTTGAATTTTGATGAATCTGAAGTGGAGTAAGATTTGAGAAATCTTGCTTGTAATTTCTATAAGCAATGGGGAAAAAACCCACCCCATTAATGGAAGTTTTGTTTTGCTCAAACAGAATTTATTGGATATGGCTCTTTCTCAAAGAAATTAACTGAATCAACTCAACGTAGGTGAGAAGAAAGGACTAAGTGCTTTGACTAGTCCAAGCTTTCCTCTTCCCTGCCTATCCTCAGTTCCAGGAGTGCTACTTCTAAAGATTTTGAAGAGGGTGTAGGAAAAACAAAGTTCTCTCACATGAGAGACTCCAGGAGCTCTAAGGTTACTCTCAGTAATCCAGTTACGCAGAGGCCTAGCTGATCGATTCCGTGAAGTTAAAGCACCCGCGACCTTTTATTTCTTTAAAAATAATAAAATGCATAAAAGTTGACTATAAAAACTTCAAAGCCAGTTACAAATACGACGGCTGCTGTAAGAAACAAAAGGATTGCCGTTCACGGCAGCATCATGATCTACGAGCAGCTTTCCATTTAGTCCCAGGCACCAGCGACCTGCCTTCAGGCCTCTCAGGTACTGGGATAGTCACCACCTCTTAAGCACATCTGCAGGGACAGGACATGCCTGGAAGGAAGAGCAGAGCTCATCAGTTGCTTTCCTTGCCCAGACAGATATGAACTCGTCACGTGTGCCCACTCCTTACGTCTTCTGCAAGACACCAGCAGAGCCCTTCTGCCCAGCTCGCTGGTCAGCAAGCCCAGGATAGCAATATCTTGGGCTCAACCTTAAAGGAAATAAAGTATTTCTTTTCCTGAATTAGAAGAATACAATCTATTCTAATCCCATTAGATATTACAAGTAAAAAAATTAGTGCTTAACTTCCATTCTGTAAATTAATGGAAGGAAGACACAAATTAGAAGAACTAAAGGTAGCAGTCCTAAATGTAACATTCTGTATTTACAGAGGGATGTCGACGTTCATCGAGTTTCATCTACAGGTTTTTGCACCGCTGCAAGCTTGTGCAAGACGAACCTAGAAAGAAAGGGAAACTAATCAGTACCCTAAGAGGCACTCTCATAGCCCACAACCACGTACACCTGAAGTAGAAGATGCTTTCAGTTTTGATAACATTGCCAATGGCTCTTTTTCCAGAGGCACTGGTTTACCCAGTCTGTATTAAACTGGGTGTGATGTAAAGCTACCCCTCTCCTTCCTGTCTCAGTTCACACTGCTTCATGACTACTGACATGAGCCAAAATACAAGACAAGGGGGGAAAAAAATATCAAGTTTCTCTTACAGCTCACCAGTCCAGTGACTAATGAGAGTGACAACGCTGCCTTACACCTTCAGGTCACCACAGACAAAAACACACGGACTTACCGATAGCTTCTTCATAATTCCTTGGGCCTCTGGATTTAGATGAAGAAGGTTCTTCTTGGTCAAATCATTTGCTGTTAAACGAATGCTCTGTGCAAAAAAAACAACCAAAACAATGAATCTTAGGTTTTCTGTCTGGTCAGCTGTTGTAGCCAGAAACAGCAAAAAAATTAAATTACAAAATAGAAGTAAATAAAATCCAAGCAAACTGAGAGACTACGCACTGGCAGAGAACAACATTCCGCTCATCTCATACCTTGCATCACATTAAGACATGACTGCCAGGAGAAGCTACTTTAAATGTTACATAAACGCACAGCAAAACATCATTCCACATTCTGTTTTGACCAGGCTTGAATAAGCAGCTCCTACATCTGACCAAAAAAATCTTTTAAGGTTCTTTCTGAGCTCACTCAATCCCCTGATAAACTGCAGTGGCACACCTAACGAGACACAAGCGGGTGAACTGAAACTCCTAAGGGCCCCAGGAGGTTACAAGCTGCTCTTCAGCACGCAGACCGCAGCCTCCCGTTTACCTCTCCTCCTCCGACGGGGACGGTAATGAAGATATCTGTGCCGTCAGCAAGGGGGCTGCCGTTGGCAGAGATGGTGTAAACACGCTCGTTCACGGAGGGTGTGCGCAAACCTGGCGTCTTGAAAATTCTGAAACAAAGAGTTACAGGTGAGGAATTTCACTGTTCAAAGACTTTGACTCAAAGTCTTTCAGCTCAGGTTCAAAGAACCACTAAGGGTTGTTTTGCAAATAGAGGACGTACATAAAGCAAACAGCAATGCACTCCCCCACCTAAGGGATTAACAGAGAAATTCAGCAGAATACAAACCTGGAATCAAATTTAGGTGTGATCATGGAGGTACCTCCCCGAGCACAGAAATCAACAGCTTTACCAGTAGCTGGAGTGATAAAGTTGTTTCTGCTTGATCTGTTAAAGGGGAATAAGCAGACATTTGCTCCTAAGAACACTTTTAACACATGTACAAGCACTCTCTTATCGAAGACTTGAACGAGGTTATCACCACCGAAAACCAGAGGTTCTTACTAATCAGGGGTAAACCCCAAAGCTAGGGACAGCTGGTCTGCACTGGAGAGGAAGTTGCCCATCTTTCATTGGGCATCAGACGGTCAATTTTTTCTTCTAGCATAGTACAGCTACATCAACCAGCCTACTACACCATACCCCATTCCATTTCAGAGTTATATGAGCACTATGTGTCTTTTCCCCACCTCTGAAATCCAGTGGAAGTGATATCCCCCATTACCTTTTACTCACACGCTTCACTCTCGCTGAAGGAGCCCTTCTGCTCCGGGACACCGGCGCTTTTTTAGTGGATGCCTTCACCTGCAACACACATCACTCACCAAATCAGTTACTTCACTCCCATGTGACAGCTCCGTCCACAGCAAACAGCTGCTGCTGCACAACACGTTTGGCTCAACAGGCTCCTTTTTTATGGCAGAAGAGTCCACAAACAAACACCACGCAAGCTTCCGGGACCCTCCCCTATAACTAGAACTTTCAAGGAAGTGAGAGCTGTTTTGAAGTCCCCCTCCAAGTATCCTGACAGCTATGTTATCATAGGCATCATCTCAATTTCTACCTTGGGAATAAAGTTATCATGAAGAACAGGGCCACGATGATGCTCAGAGGGCTAGAGCACCTATGCTACAGGGACAGGCTGAGAGAATTGGGCTTGTTCAGCCGGGAGAAGAGAAGGCTCCGGGGAGACCTTATAGCACCTTCCAGTGCCTGACGGGGCTACAAGGAAGCTGGGGGGGACTTTTTACAAGGGCCTGGAGTGACAGGACAAGGGGGAATGGGTTTAAATTGAAAGTGGGGGGGGTTAGATTAGATATCAGGAAGGAATTCTTCCCAGAGAGGGTGGGGAGGCACTGGGACAGGTTGCCCAGAGAAGCTGTGGATGCCCCATCCCTGGAAGTGTCCAAGGCCAGGCTGGATGAGGCTTGGAGCAACCTGGTCTAGTGGAAGGTGTCCCTGCCCATGGCAGGGGGGTTGGAACTAGATGATCTTTAAGGTCCTTTCCAACCCAAACTATTCTGTGATTCTATAACAGCTATTTACCTTTCCAGTTCTTGAATTAACATTTTCAGCTTCTAGGTCTGGTAGACATTGGTTATCTTGTTTTGCTCTCTTTGCTAGAGGAAGCAAAGGAGCCTCTGCTTCTTCTTCAATAGCTTCGATAGCCTGTTTGGTTTTTTCCACTAGAAAGAGAAAGTGTCATCTAAGTTCAAAGTAAATAATAACTTCAAATTATTAGGTAGCAGCAGGGGCAAACAGTAAACAGCTATAAGCATTTTTGGCAACAATTTGCTTCTGAACTCCAAATTCCAGTGTAATCCCAATGGTTGACAGAACACTATTTTGAGTGCTTTAATAAAATTAAGCAGAGCTAGTAGGGATAAAAGTAGGATTATTTTCCTGGTTTTAAACACACTGAGGGATGTAAGCATGAACTGAATTATTATTCACAGTATGTAAACCATGACATGCTTCCATCTCACTGAACTCATCACGAGACTTAAACCAAACTTACCTTTCCTGATTTTTAAAGGAGTCTGCATAACTTCTGCTGTTAACTTATTTATTTCTGTTATTTCCAGATCTGCCTAAAATGGAAAAACAGCCAGGACACCGTTAGGATTATGGGCAGTATATAGCACTGGTAAGTCAAAGTTATAGAGCAAATCCCTAATTATTTTACAGCAAGAACACCTCTGTTTTCTGTTGTGCTCAAGGTTATTCTGGAGGTGACAACAACACGTGAGGTCTGCATGCCAATCAGGAGACGAATATGCCTTATTTAGCAGCTCCAAGTATGCTTCACCTACACCCTGCTCTTCAATCCATTTAGAAATGCCCTAACTTATGGAAAAGTCTGTGTGCTATCAGGGATCTGGGAGTGAAATCAAGCAGGTAAGGAAAGACCAACAGGGAGCAGCACGAGCATGTACATCCTATATTGCACACAACAAACATCTCTTATAGTTGAGTCTTACAGCAGCATTTGTAAAAGCATTTATGTAACCTCTGCTATTGCAACACTCCTACAGACTCAAGAAACCCTCCATTTCCTACAGCAGTACAGAACAGCAACAGGAAAGCTGAATATTTATTCTAGAAACCTACCGTTGCTGCCTCTTCCAACACCTTTTTGCTTCCTCCTTTAGCTAAAAAGAAAACACTTTTTAAAAAAAAAAACTCGATACATATCTGAGACAGCCTGTACAGTATACATAGACATGCTTTACTATGGCACTGCTAGGGTGCAAAAAAATCAGTGCAAACCAGTTTTCTGGGCAGCCTCAGACAAAGAGAGCAGCGTTTCTGACCAGCCCATGGTCTGCCTGAGCGTGGGATTCATAGAAATAAGTCACAGAAAAATCACAGATGGTTTGGGTGGGAAGGGACCTTAAAGCCCACCCAGCCCCACC
>NW_010235690.1:50063-50272 GCF_000690775.1 Eurypyga helias
TGGGTCCGGGACCCAGTTCATCCCGCGGAGCCCCACCGGCAGCCGCAGGATCTCGATGTTGTACAGGTTCTCCGCCTCCTTGACCAGGCGCTGCCCGTTGGCCCGCAGCTGCTCGATCCGGCTCTTCACTGCGGGGACGCACACGGCTCAACAACGGCTCCGGGCCCAGGGCCCGCTCCCTGCCCGCCCGCCCCGCTCCCGGCAGCCGC
>NW_010235691.1:0-27676 GCF_000690775.1 Eurypyga helias
TCTGGCTTTCCTGGGGTCTGAAGATGGGTGAAATGGACCGGGCCTAGGCTGGCGTTGGCTGCGGTGGTGAGGCCAGTGGCCATCAGACCCAGGCGGGCTGTTGTCCCTGCCAGGCCTGCTGCCTGCTGGTGACCGAGGCCATGGCACCATCTGGTGGCATGACAGGGGTTGGCCTGCGAGGCTGTGGGAGGCCAGTCCTGACTTTCCCTCGCACATACAGACTAGAAGTTTCCACTCTTTTTTTTTTTTATTCTTCTCCCCTCCCGTTTCTTGCCCTTAAGCCCCTCTGCGCCTTTCCCCACCTGCCTGATGTTGCTTCTCCCCAGCTGCTGCGACCACCTCTTGCAGAGGCTTAAGCTGACCAACTTGTCCAGCTCTGGGTCGTTCCTGGAGAGTGGTACGCTTCCTCAGTCTGGGAAGGGGCGTTACAGAGCTGCAGTGGGAATTGCCCAAGGACAGGCTCTGCTAGGGCCTGAGATGTGACAGCTCCGCTCCCGTTAGAGCTGTCCTAGGTCAGATCATAGGTCTGTCTAGCCTATTTGATCTTCCTGACAGCAAATGCCTGGGAAAGGATGGATGAAGGCAGTGAGCTGGCAGCAAGAGATCAGCTAGATGGTCTGCCTGCCTCCAGTGTGCAGGCAGGACTGCTTTAAGTTTGACATCGTGCCTCTATATGGAATAACCTTCTGTGGATTTCAACCTTTCTGATTTTGATTCATCACCATTTGAACCCATGAAGACTCCTAGCGTTTGCTGTACCTTGTAGAAGGGCAGCTGGGCAGGAGGCGGGGACAGCGGTCTGAGGTCTCATGGGCATCGTTCCTCTGCGTGCTGAGGCTTGTGGCTCAGAGCACGTGCCAGAAAGGACTGATGGTATGTCACTGCTGTCTCTTTTCCAGGTCTCTCTTTTCCACATGTATCCAGATTGTGGGTCTGCTGGTCTTCAAGCAGAGAGGAACAGTGCCACACAGCTGAGAACCGGGTGTCAAGGTGGGCTTTAAGGAGCAAGCCTTGTATGAGAACTGTCTGTGTGAGATGGGGTGGTTTGGCTCCTCCAGATTCCTGGAGACACCAACTGTCTGAGGGCTACGGGGCACTTGAGCTTGACTGGTTCCTAAGAAGGCAGTACCAAAAATCAGGTAGAGAAAAGCAGAGGCTGGTTGTTTTGTGAAAATCATGGCAGTCCAAGCTCTTTCTCACCCAAATTATCTTGGATTTGGGCTGGGTCTTGCTTCTGTTTTGGGGTCTGGTGAAACCTGGATGGTGAGGACTGAGGTGTTTCTCCTCGGCTGGCAGGTTGCACAGCTGCTGGTGTTTCTCCAAGCAGACCAATTTCACACACTTACCTTTCATTTTGCTGTTGGCTTCCCATGAGACAGTCCATCAGCTTTCCGGTTCTCTCACTAGCGTCTCGGATTCCCGGAGCAGCACTGTCCCCTGTTTTGTTTGGACTGGAGCCACAGCAGACTCTAGAAAACACTCATCTGGCTGGTTGTAGTTGTTTTTGTCATGTAACCACGTGCAGGCACCTCCTGGTCCGTGTGTCCCAGCACAGCTTGTGTGCCTGAGCTGCAGAAAGGGCTGCAGGGTCTTGAGGAGTGGGTGTGAGCTAGGAGTTGCGCCAGGCTCTGGAACAGGCACTTGGCACTAGAAGTCATGTTGCCCAGTGTTATGTGTGACTGCTGTCAACGCTGTAGGAGAGGGCAGCACAGGACTGGTTTTCTGTGATGCTGTTGTGCCATCCACGTGAGCAGGGAAAAGCAGTGGGGCCACTTGAAATCCGTCTTTGCAAATTCATGTTTTGCCACCAGAGAGCTCCCGTCCTTCACACCAGCCAAAGGTGAGGAAGCAGCGGCCAACATGGCAAAAAAGTCCCTCAGTCCCCACCGCATCCCAGCTCTTGCAGTAGAGGCTGGACTCGGTGGTGCTCGCTCTGCCTTTACAAAAAAAACACTATTCTTTTAGAGCTTGGATGAGTTTTGCCCCTTCATTGCCGGCTTCTTATTGAGCCTGGGAATATTGAGTCTGGCTACTGAGAAAAAACACAGTGAGCAGGCGTAAATGTGGTAGCAGCAATGCAGTTTTCCTCTCTCTGGTGGTTTTGGACTGCTTTGCTGATGGAATAGCGGGACTTGGGAAGGTCTGCCTGAAGCACACCCTCGCTGCTAGCAGTCCTGCAGAGAGGAACGTGGCACTTCTGCTTCCATCTGTTACTTATGCTTCTAGAAGGAGTGTTGGCACATGCAGTAGGTTTAGTTTTGTACTAGTTTGAGTTTGTAATCACCAGTGATATTGCTTTTCCTGTTTAACTATGGGGTTCAAGCATTAACTCCCCCAGACAATGGAATTCTGACCTTTTCCATCCACTCTCCTCCCTTCCAATGCCTGGCTCATTTCCCCACTCTTACCTGACACTTTCATAAACACATATTCCATCCTCCCACATTTCTGCTTTGCTGAGGAGACAAGTATTCCACCCTTGGAGAAAAAGATGGGTAATTGGTTTAGTTCACTGAATAGGTGAAACTGGTAACTGAAAAATTAGTCCTGGACAAGCAGTCTGAATGCTACAGTGAGTTTGGAAGAATGACTGCGCTCCCTCCTCTGGGGGCCAATGCAATGTCCTTCCTTCTGCACCTCTCCTCCTTGTCCCATATCTGTGCTGAGAGCCTGAGGAAGCCCTGGCTCACCTGGGGCCTGTGAGATGCCACCAAGGGGCAAAGCTCTTCCCTTTGTTGTCACCCTTGTGGCATCTTGGTGGAGATGAATCTGCAAACTAATAGTCTCAGCTCCCTCCTCCAGCAGAGATTGAAGGGCCCATCCTTGCAACTGCTCTTGATTTTCTCCATCTCCTCCACTTTTATTTAGACACCTCTTTTCTGTGGTGCCCTATACCTGACAGAAGTCCCAAACGAACTAAGGGCTGGGGAGCATAAGGCACTAGAGTTCAAAACAGTCACATCTCATGAGATCTAGTCTCTTGTCCTCCTTCAGAGCCACTTCAACAAACACATCTTCAGCAGAACCTAAAGTCCATACCTCAAAAAACCAGCAGTGGCGTGATATTTATAAAAAGTCCTTACGTCTAGAGCCTCAGTCCAGTGCCCCAAAGACTGGCTCTTTCCCCCGCTCGTCTTGTTGGCTGGAGATGATGAGTGAAGGCCACGCTTGGCTGTAGCTGTGGCCGAGAGGCAATCCTGTTCAAAGCCAGGGTGCTCTCTTGGGGAAGATGGTGCAGAATAATCAGGCTCCTTACTTTCTGGAGTGGCATATTGTGCCACAGCTCAGTGTTGTTGGAGTTTTTATTGCAATTTATTGTGTTCAGAAAAGGGTCTGTTGGAGACCTAGGCTTGTTTTTCACTGCTTGTCTTGCTTCTTGCCTCGAGTCCTGCAGGGTGTATTGGGAGGTAGGTTCCCTGCAGGTTTCGTTATGCTGAGCACTGACACTTGGTCACAGGGTAGGGGACATGGGGTCATAGCTAAAGGTGAAAGCTCGTGTTAGTCTAGAAAGCATGATATTCAAGGGAATATGGAGGGAATTGGAAGATTGCTTAGTTTAAGGAAGAGAGGACTTCAGGGATTCTATCAATCTCCAAACATATGTGAGGTCAGCTGCAGAAGAGTAGTGTTCTGTGTGTTCATGCTAGCTGAAGACAAGCTGTGTTAGTCTTAGATCGCAGCAAGGGGCAGCAGCATTTGGGATCAGATAAATATTTCCAAGGGCGAAGATGGCAAACCAGCGGACTTACTTGGGAAAGACATGGATGTCCTTTCTTGGAGGTTCTTAAAAAGCAGCATCAAGAACAGTAACCCCCATCCACGTCCTCAGCTTGTCTGTCAGAGCAAAGGATCTTCTGCAGCAAAGAGAAAGTGGAAGCGTGCCTCCAGAGACCTGCCTGGCAAGTCCTCTCTTCTTAGGCCTAGGATCTTTCCCATGATGGATCCACAAATGTTGTGTGCAGTATCTGTTGGAAACTGAGTCACATAGTGCCAGGGAAGAGGAGATGGAAGTCCTTCAAAATCAGGTTGATACCAGGGTAAAAATTTTATCCCAGGAAAGTGCCAGGAAACACATCTCTGGCAATGTGGCTTCCAGAAACATTATCCTAGCCTGGGGAGACAAGCCTGTTCTGCAACATTATCCCTTCTCTGGTCACAGCCAACTCTGGCTGCACTGGCCAGTAGCATTACATCAAACAAGATTGCCCCAGGCTAGAAATAGAAGCAGTCCTAAGTACAGATCAGTCACATAAGTCCCTGTTTGCAACAAGAACCTGCAGCGGCTCTAGGTGCTTTGCCAGAGGCCCCTGGGGCGTTAGTTTTGTTCTGAGAGCGCTGGATTAGGCAGAATTGCCAAGACAAGCCAGAAGCTTTGCTTGTGCTCTCTGACACACAGCGAGCTTTGACTCGCTGAGAAGCAAACCAGCCGGACTGAAACAGCCAGCTCGGAGACAGAGATCTCATTCTCAAAACCCTGTCTCCCTCCCGAGCTCCCTGCTCTGAGTGCGGAGCCTGACGCTCACTCCAGCATGCAGGGATTTTAAATGGGCTGTGAATGAATGCTGCTGCCATGTGAAGTGTCCTGTCTTTCTCTTGAGCAGTGTAAAGGGTATTTAGCATGAATGAGAATTGGCTCCCATAATGCAGCAGCTGCGAAGTGTGTTCCGCTTTTAGCTGAAATAAGGTGCATTTTGACTGAAGCCTTTTTGCTACCCAGATTTTCACTAGAAACGTATCTAAGAACATGTGTCTTCAGTGATCATCACAGCAGTTTCTTAGCCTGGAGGAATCCAGCTTTTGTAACAGAGCTGCAACACGACTGTGTCAGAACACCAAAACCCTGGATGGAGATAGGCAGCCTGGAAGACTGACCGGTGAGGGTGCTTCAGAGCAGCAAGATACTGCAGCTGTAACCCTGGTGCAGGCCAGGGGAAATGTTTCGACAGTTAGGGTGATTTGGGGGCATACATATTGGAATATTGGCATATGCTAGTGTGTATCTGTGTGTGAATAGCCACAGGCAAAAAAGAGCCAGGGCTCTTTTAGAGTGGGAGAACTTGCTTCAACGTGTATTTACATGCGCCAACAGTTGCATTTTCATGAGGCTTAGACATTTCATGTATTTGCCAGAACAAACACAGCACAGGACTCTTCTAAGCTGTTGACGAAATCACTAAGGGGCTCAGAGTCCGCTTGTGATTTTCCACTTCTTTGAGTTTACTTTGAGATGTGAACATAAAATCTGGCACTCGCAGGCATCCTGTGGATTTGTAATGGTCTTGGGAGCACTGTTTCTCCGTAAAACCATGTCTTGATTACATCCAAGCAACAGATGTTCTTTGTTTGTGTGTGACAGGTGTAGCATCAGTGATATTTGCCTGCTGAGCCGTCCGAGTCATGCTTTAATGGAAGTTCTTTAAAGGAGTTACAGATAGTTCATTTTAGTACACTGGGTCAGTAAATACCACAGTAAACTCTTTGGAAGAGAGGCTGAACGGTACAAATCAGTGAGTTACATATGGAGGGGAAATGGAAAAGGTTTTTTTATGGCATATTGCAGTGGTTACTGAGCCTTACGGTTTTGTCAGTAGTCTCAGGATGTTACATATGTATTTTTTTCTTAAAATTGCAGCTGCTGGAAGGAAGATATTGCACAAGAGTCTCCATTTCTCATTTTGCAAAAGTAAGTTTCTAACCCTCGTGGTTGCTTAGAAAAACATGAAAACATGAGCTGAATGTTCCAGATAGGATGTTGAAATCAAACACAGTGGAAAACTAGGTTCATCACTTTAAAATCCAGATGGCAAATAAACAGCCTTTGATTGGCTTAGGAATTCTGCAGTTTGGAAATGTATCAATATCTGACTTCTGGGACCTGACCTCTGGCAAAAGGGCACATGTGATTTTGGAATCGGAGTTTAGTCTCTTTTTGGTTAGGTAGCACCGACTTTTATAAGAAGTATTTCTTTAAAATATTTTAAAAATACTTCTCTGGTGAAAACACCTCTTTTTCAAAATTTTCTTGAGCATTGCGTGAGTCTCATTTTGCCTCTTTTTTAGTGTTTCCCAACTAATTTTGTTCTGAGTTGAGCATTTCATCCTGAATCTCTTCTGGTTCATGCTTCTTTCCCTCAACTTCATGTCTGGAGATTTCCATTTGGTTTGGTTTTGATGTTGTCCTCAGATTTGATGTTTTCTTCCGTTACTCAGTCTGGCCTCTTCGTCCTGTTCTTTGCTTTCTAGCTTTGTTTTGAGCTGGTGCTGGAAAATTCCGCCTTGGGTGGTGGGTGATGTTGCACCTGGATGTCGCTGTTTATCGGCTGAGCACAGGGTATTTGTGAGTGGCTCAGCGCAGCCACTCCAAATGACATTTGAGCTCATCTTCTCGTGGCTGGGGAAGTTGGCTTGTTTTGTTTTTCCAGGGAAGATGACTGAATTCTTGGTGAAAGCCATGCACAGTGCAGGAATTAATGGAGAGGGAATTTCAGTTCTCCAAACAGACCTGGCCCTGAGGGTCTGTGGTGGCAAACTTTGGCCAGACTGCTGGGGAAGCTGTTGGGTGGTGTAAGAGAAGTTGGAGGATGAAAACCAAAGATCCTTCTCTCTTCCATCCCCTATTTGTGTGAAAGTTGGAAGGTGGAGGTCTTAACACACTTGCTCTGGGCCTAAATCTTGCTCTTAGGAGCTGGCTGGATTGGGCACAGCCCTACCCACAACAGCTAGCTTGAGCGTACTCCTTGCAGCGTGAATATTTAGAGCTCAAGCTAGCAGCCAGCAGTGGAACAGAAACCCTGCTGTCTGCCAGGCCTTAACCCTACCCTTTGTCATGCAGGAGAGTTCCCTTTTCCAGCCTGACTGACTGACTCCAGGTTTTATGTTGTGAACTGTATTCCCTATTTGTAGAATGAAAATAAAGGGACTGCGAAGTCCTGGTTATTGGAGTCCCAAGGAACCGCAGTGGAATGAGTATGACCTGCAGAGGAAGCTTATGGGAGAAGTATGTGTTGGGGAACTCCTGGTCCAGGGAAGGTCGGGAACCAGCATATAGCACTGTCCAAGGCTGGCAGCCCATCTGAAAAGGATCCTGAGGTTCGTGTGGCAGCTGTGGGCACGTGAACAAAAGAGAGATGTGATGGCGTGAAGTTAGTATATCTGCATAGCCCAGCTGCAGGTGAAATAGTTTCTTGAGAGCCAGATCAGCTAGTGGCTCTTTTCCAGAGACCGTCATCCTGCTCTAAACCTGTCCTGGACTGTTTTGGAAAGGGTATGGTTTCTCTCTTAGACTGTAGGAGGGAGATTGCTTCCCGTGTGTCTGCATTTAGGGCAGTAACCACGGGTGGGCGTTAGTGCTTCCACACAGTATTGAACTCTGCAACAGCCCTTGCAGACCGCCATCTCTCAGCTTCTCCAGCCCAGGCTCCCAGCATTTAGGACCATTTCTCCCATGGTGAAATAGGTGAAATGATGTTTTTAGACCTGGACTATCCAGTGTTTAGGATGAGACAAAGAACTATCCTGGTCTGATTTTTCTTTTCTGGATGTTTTTTTGTTATTTTGTTAAGGTTAGAAATCTGCAGAATAAGATCTGAAGCTCCGAGCATCATATATATGAGATAGAAATGCCTTAACCACAGACAGTCTTGCTAAAGCTTATTTGTCAGAGTCCTTCTCTTCAGGGCTTAAGTGTTTGTATCTGTCATGCTGTAGTTTATTCTGTGGTGGGCCCACGGCTGTCCAGGGCTTTGGGGCCATATGGATAATTAGAATTCAAGCTCTTATACTGCATTTAATTCAGGCCTTTCCTGGTATTATTAACCTCAGATGCCCCTGTATGTGCTGAGTGCAAGACAAGGGCCAATCCGTGCATTAAGCAATGCAGACGACAGGCTGCCAGAAGGTAGAGGGAGTAGCTTTACTCCCATTTTAAACCCAAAAAGAGAGGTGCCTCCAAGTTTAGCTGCTGCAGACTGGACAAGACTCTGAGTAGCCTGATCAAGCTGGATCTGCTTTGAGCAGGGAGCTGGACTTGACCACCTCCAGAAACCTCTTCAGGCCTATGTGGCTTTATGATAAATTCAGCAGGGGACTTACTAGAGACTATGATGAATATTGCAGGGGACTTACTAGAGACCACATAGGAAATCTGTAGCAGAACCATCTGGTGACAGACCCTGCATCCTGCCACCGAGTGAGGCTGCAGCGAGCCCTAAGGTAGGCGGAATTATCCCAGCTCAAATAAATAAAAGCAAGAGTGGCATAGCTGGGAAGGCGTGGGGAGAGGCATTCCTTTACGCCACACATCAAGTCGTTGCCTCATAGTATGGACTTATCTGTGTTTGCCAGCCTTTAGTAAGTGGTGTGTACGCACATTTCAGAGGAAGCTGTTGGGTGGCATGTAGTGATTAGAAGCATTTGAGCAGGCAGAGAGAGAGGCACAGAAAGTTAGAGATGCCATGTCCAGGTCTATGAAGGTACTGTGGCACTGCTGGTCTCCAGAGCAACTGGCTACACACTTCTCAAAACACTCATTTTCTGAACTGCTACTTAAAATTCCTAAGTGAGAACTTTGCAGAAAGCATGGCCTTAGAATGGGGCTGGTGGGACTCAGCATGCTTGCTGGAGCAAGATGCGGTAACAGAACAAGTGAAAAATCCCAACTTTTATTTTTCTTTACAGGCTTTCTCAGCCTCTTCTCAAACCCTGAAGCGTGTGGGAGTTTGACCATCAGAACTCAAACTTGTGAGCTGTGGTACATCTGAGAGAAGTGATTGCTGACAGATCTGATGCCTTCAGTGCTTACTGCTCCTTCTCCTTGCCCAGCTGGGGTGTTGTTGCAAGGTGTCTGTGATATTTCTCATCAGTGTTTTTGATATCTGCCAGTAAAGCCTGTGCTTGGTTGTTGGGTTTGTTTGGGAGCAGCTTGCTGGAATACTCTTAACTGAGAGATGTCTCCTGTGGGGGTATTTGTTCTCTGCAAGGAGTTTGGGTTTTCCTTTTCTTTTAAAACCAGATTTGCTGTGTAAGAACACACAGAAAATCTGTATTTTGGCCATGTTCTGTAATATTTGCTTGAAACTGGCTGGTCCTGTAAATGTTCTTGCTAATAAACTTGAGAGTATTATCAGAGAAAGTGAAGCTCTGCTGTGTGGTATAGTCAGAAACTTTTTCAGCACTGGGGCATGAGTGATCTACTAAAATGTCTGGTTTCTTATTAGAATATGGGTAGGACAGAACAGTTAAAATAGGACTACTAGATACCAGAGGTGGAAGAGACCCTGGGTGTCAGTTTTGGCCATTTCCCCGTCTGCGTGCAGGTTTAACCCAAGTAAAACTTCATAATACCTGTTAGTCTGTCCAGTGGCATGGAGTCTGTCCTCTCTTCTGGCAAACCTCTCCATACCTGAACTGGATAAGCTAGATGTGCCTATGTCTGCGGTGTTTGTAGGGAATCTGGATCTGTTGTTTCATTGCATGCTGAAAGGCATGAATTCATCCCAGGATAGGCTGAGCATGCATCTGGTTTAATTGTGTGCATATTTGTGCTTCTAATCCTTGCTTGAGTGATTGCCTCATGGTGCTGCCCTCCTCCCTCTGCGTTCCCAGAATTTTTGCGTTTGTGAGCAATTGCTCTTTGAGGCACTACATCTCTGTCCTAATAGACGGAGGAAAGTTTGTCTGACCTGGGAATGTGATAAGAGCTGTAGAATGTTTTTGGAGAGTTACTGAAAGGTTTGGCAGGCTGTTGTTACTGCAGAGATGCTCAGGTGAAAAATCATGGTGTATTTTCCCAATATAATACTGGGAAATTTTACATTTATGTCCCCATTCCTTGTATGGATTGGTTTTGTAAGCCCTAGTTTTTCCCAGTTTTGTGCTGTGCTAAAGGAGGGAAGGTTAGCCCTCTCCTTCCTAAGGCTAGGAGGTGCCTTCCTGTCCTACAAAATACACACATGGCTAAGGTATTGCTGTGTTCTTTGTGATGTCTCCACCACCCTTTCGTCCCCTTGTCCCCTCCACCCCCTCTGCTATCTGTACAAGCCCTGCTTCAGTTCATTAAGCTTCGAGGTAGCCCACATGCTTTGTTTGCACAGTGCCTTGGGCTTAGGAAACGAGCCCTAGGCAGCAGCCTTACTTACTGGAGTGCATTGGAAGTCCAGGGCTTTTGGAGCTGGGTGCTGACTTTGTCCTAAGGACCGCAGGTGGGCAGTGACTTAGGCACTGTGGCATCTGATGATCTGGAAGACTGCAGTTTTGGGTTGCTGGAGACCTGGAGACCCTGCGTCACCTGGGGTGAAGAGGTGGTGCCGAGGCCCTGTGACCCTGGGCAGAGGCAGAAAGGAGGAGAGGGAAGTGAAACCAGGACTTTCTGCCCTTGGCTAAATGAGATGTGATGCAATGATTTTTGCTTTCCAGGGCATTTCTGGTGTCCTTCGGTATGCATTAGTGGATATGAAGATTGTTATGAATCAGGAGACATTATTTCAGGATATCAAAATATCAGGAGACAGTTAGTGTTTTTTCTCAGGCAGATTGCTCTGGGAAGGGGCAGTTGTAGTTTTTCTTTTCCCCTGCTCTCTGCTCCTGGGCTCAGGGAGGGGGTTTTTCTCCTCGGGGCTTTAGATTTATTTTTGCTGGCTGTCCTGGAACTTGGCTGTGTCCACAGATGCTGAGATCCTGTGTCATTTGTTCTGTTTTTCTGTTCTTTTAATTACTTATTAGCAATAGCATTGTTGGTAACTCTGTAAGTTTCATTTATATAATTAAATAGTTAATATCTCATCTTTTTACGAGCCTCCCTTGGTTTTTTCCTCTGACCTTTCCTCACTGGGAGTGAGGGGTGTGTGTGTGTGTGTGTGTGTGGAGTCTAGAGTGACTGGTGGTGCTTAATTGCCCGACAGGGCTAAACCAAGATGGTAGGTTTGAAAGGAAATCTACCTTTGCATGCATTCTGGGACATCTGTGAAGGCAGCAGCTGAAATGGATGGAGCCAGGTAGGAACATGGAAACAGTGCTGAACTTTTGGCTGGGAGATGTGTCAGGCACAGTGGGATAGAAGCTTGGAAAGAGCAGATGGCTCCCTAGCTTTTATATCTCTTGGTAGGCCCAAGTGCACATGTATTTTTGGAGATAAATCCCTGCAGCATCCAGAAGAGGCAAGGAGATATTCCCCAGATGAGGAGAATTGGTGTCTCAGACTGGGGATGTGCCCAGTCAGCATCTGGGGAGCTTCCAGGCTAGGCCTCCCTCTATATGGCAAATGGATGATGAAAGCTTCCTGTGTAAGGGCATGTGAGGAGGGTGGTGGAGAAGACCCTGCTTTTAAGCCAAGGCTTGTGATTAAACAGGCAGTGGGTTGTTGCGATGGAGGTTAGTTGAGTAGTCCTCTGGCATCCGCACTGGCTGGATCATTTACTTGCCCTGGGACATGCTGTTGAACAATCCTCATGCCTGGACTTCTGCCATAGAGTAGTCATGTGGGTCATATATTCCCTTGTTTTCCCACAGGTGTCAAGGAGGGACTCCGAAAATGTTGGCCTTGGCACAGCTGCAGACAGGACTGTCTGTGGCTGCAGGGTTTGCAAGCAGCGTGATCTCACCCGTGACCCCAGATGCCTTTACAGAATCCAGCATCTCCCTGCACTGCCTCCCCTTCAGTGCCTTGTTCATCTTGACTCCTCTGCACTTGGCACCGGGGGTGTTGTGTTGGAAACACACCTTTCCGGAGAACATTTCTGCACACTCTCGCAGTCACGCCGCGAGTCAAGGTGTGGCTGGTTACCAGACCAGCTCCGTGTTTCCTGGTTGGTTTGTTGCTGTAGGTCCATTGCTGCGTTTTAGCGTTGCTTCACGTCACACTTTGCCGTGGGCTTGCAGCTCCACATCAATAGCTGGCTTCCCTGGGACTGTCTAGCAGGTGGGCTGAGCTGAGGAGGTGCGCTGGGCTTGGCTGCGCCATCGGGCTTACATACCACACCGTTCCTGGCCATCTGCAGCAGCGAGGAGTGCTGCAGGATTGCTAGGGTGGGCAGGAAGGGAAGGAAGAGAATTTCCTGGTGGTGTCATGAATTTTGGAGAAAAGATAGGTATGATAGTTTTTGGGAAGAGGGGATGACAGGCTTCCATTCAGTGATACACTCGGGAAGTAGAGTTCCAAGGAGTCCTCCCTTATGCAGCCGGAGGAAGAGTAGGATTGATGCCCGAACACTGGGATGAACAGAACAGGCAGGGACTGAACTGGGAGGTTGGCTAGTGTGTTTTCATGGCTTTGGAAAGAGAAGAAAGGAGGATCTTGCCTGTTTGTGTCGAGTGTGTGTACCTGCAAGCAAATGTGAGATGTCTGCAAAGTTTTATAGGACTGGTCTGGTCCTATAGGTCTCACAGGGGAGCCAAAAGTTAGAGAGGATATGTTTGGTTCTGTACACAGCCTTGCCCCTTGTCTTTTTGTCTACTGAAAGTGCAGTATTCCAAACAGAGCTTTTGGTAGGTACTACTTTGTTTTGGTGGCTTGGCAGGTTTTGCTGACTGCCGTAAGGAGAGTGGTCAGATTTAGACAGTGTTTTTCAAGTGCCTTGTCCTTTGCAGGGTAACTCCAGAATGCTTTATGCCCCCTTGGAAGTTATCACAGTTGGTGCCTGTGCTTTTTGATGTAATTTAGCTGGATAACCGCTGGCATTGCCTGCTTCTGAGCACTCAGTGTATTATACAGCTGCAATCTAATTTTTCCCTCTTAAAACTCCCACTGAAAGAATTGGTGAGGTTGGTGACCAGGGCAGGTATTCAGCTGCGTCAGTCTTCGCAGGATGACTTCTCTACAAAACAGGCAAAAACGTAATTACAGCTAAAGCCTCTTATTTCTTCTGTGTGATTGTGTATGGCTGGCGGCGAGGATGTCAATGAAAAAGCAGTGAGGTTCTTTTTAAATTGGTATTAATGGGAACAGACACATGGGGAGAGACACACGAGAACTGCTAGAAGCAGCAGCTGCAGAAACAAGCGTTACTTGTTTATCAAGACGCCCAAGAGGAAGAAAATGCGTGAGGCTGGGATTCAGCAGTTGGGTCATAGGTCTCAGCCCTGCTAATGGTTGCCCGAGAGCCATAGGAAAATCATCTCACCTCTTTCTTCCTGTTCTCATCCTTCGCTTATCCTGGGAGCTCCCTGAGCCGGGGATTGTCTCATGAAGTTGAGAGCTAGCCAGCCACCCTCATCTTATGGGCCATGTTCCCAAACTCCCACATGGCCAGGGGCTCCTCTCTCATCCTGAGGCCAACTTTTTGTTTACTTCTACTTGTTTTTTTTTTTAATTATTATTTCCAGAATCTCTAATCTCCACTGAATGACCCCTAGAGTGGCAGGACACTTTCACCACTTAAATCCAACGGCGCGGGATTCACAACAGAGGATGGCTCATTGTGGGGCCTGGTTGGGCTGTTGTTCTTTTGAGCGTGGGTGAGACGGTTTTGGAAAAAGCTGTTTTCATGTTGGGTCAGGGTCAGAGAGGACTGCAGAGGCAATTACTTTCTCTTCAGTGGGATCGCCCCCACTTGCCACAGGCTTCAACTCGTCTCACCCCAACAGTGAGTCACACGTGGTGACTGAGCTGGTTGGGTCCAGGCGGGGAAGGAAGAACAGCAAGGGATCAGAGCTGGAGGCATCTCCAGACCTTGTCTGATCCCCAGGCTGGAGTCAGGAGGGGAGCAGAACAGGGGCAGCTTAAAGGTCCCTCACGTTTCCTTTTCCCCATGGCCAGTTTCTCAGCATCCTTTGTTTGGTGGATTCCCTGCAAACCCCAGCTTCCGCTTGTGCAAAGGGCTGTGCTTCCCCTGGTAGCACTCCTCTCATAGTGAGAACCCTCTGTGCTCTTTCTTCCCCCTACCCTCTGCTAGGGCATGTCCAGTTACGCAGACGCAGTGTCTAAGGACTGCCTCTGGCTTAATTCACTGATCACATTGTTCCACCTGCCCTTGACGTGATGTTCCCTCACCCATGTTGGCTATGGAAACCCCCTTAGAAGGGCCCCAGTGTTGCTCATGATGAAGCAGACAAGGTTTCCAAGCAGTCTTAATTGTCTGTCAATGAACTTGTAGAAGCAGATGTCAGAGCCCCTGGGTTTCAGGCAGCTGAGGTATTGTGTAGATGTTGTCTGCATCTTTTCTGCTATAATCTGTATCGTGGCAAGAGGTTTGCAGCTTTCTTGTTCTCTCCTAAAGCAGCCTGCAAACTGGCATTCATAATGGGAAAGGTGAGACTGTTTTAGTTTCTCCTGTGATTCTGGAAACAAGGGCGTTAGCAGGTGCCTTCATCTGGCAGTGGGGAGAGAACGTTCTGGTTCTGACCTAAGTTAGAACCACCCATTTTCCTTATCATAGAATCATAGAATGGTTTGGGTTGGAAGGGACCTTACAGACCATCTGGTTCCAACCCCCCTGCCATGGGCAGGGACTCCTTCCACTAGACCAGGTTGCTCAAAGCCTCATCCAGCCTGGCCTTGAACACTTCCAGGGATGGGGCATCCACAGCTTCTCTGGGCATCCTGTGCCAGTGCCTCACCACCCTCTCTGGGAAGAATTTCTTCCTTACGTGTAATCTAAATCTACCTTCTTTTGGATTAAAGCCATTACCCCTTATCCTATGGTTACATGCCCCTGTGCAAGTCTGTATGAGAAAAGGGGGGAATTGCATCCAAAACAGACTGTTGGGGTGACCTTGAACTATTGGACCGTTTTACAGCCAAAATCCTTTGTGGTGGGGGGAAGAGAGCCTGCATTCCTGACACTATTAAGGTCGTTCAGTATGTGTGAGGGTGGATTACTGCGTGGCATGCAATGAGTTATTAATGTTAATCAATCAGAAGTACAAGGAATATGTCTTTTCCTTTATTAACAATGACCTCCTGGGGAGACTTTCGCCTTATGGTTGAAAGGAAGCATACTGAGGGGAGAAAGAAAGAAATAATAATGCAATTAAATGAAAGGTATTAAGGCATGTTTTCCATCTCCCTCTCCTGATTCTGAGCCTCTCAAATCTCATTCAGTGTATTCAGCTGTGCTGTGTGTTCTTGAGCAATAACCTTGCTTGTGCTGGTTTTGCAAGCCATCAGTTGCAGCAGAAGTTCAATTACTAGCCATATCGACAGCTCCCCAGGTGCACAGCTGACTTACTCAGGAAAGATCTGATCTTCAAGAAAGATGCAGAAGGCTCATACAGGACAGGTCTTCCTTCATCCAGCACCAGCTGACTTCAGCCCAATGAACTCCAAATGATTTGTGGTATTGTGGCGCTTTGCGGTGGTGCATTTCTTCCCCTCTCAGCTCCTGCACTGCTCTATGGCCCTAGAGATTCCTGTCAAACCTCATCCATTGTGCAGGGAGTTTGGTGGTTAAGTGCCTCTTATCATATCAAAACACTCTTGTGCTGCCAAGGTGGGGAATGGCCATACTAGGGGTCAGTTGCCTGGTAATGGTGGGGGATGAGAATGAAGGGGGGGAGAAAAATAAAATATTTCACCCCCTGCCAGTCCTGAACCTTATCGCAGTCTGGGTAGATTGGTACCAGCTAGGAATTCCAGTCACTGCCTACCCCAGTGAAGGCCTGGATGTAAAATTATTTATGCCCAACGTCAATTATCTCATGACCCTGTAAATAGCAGTTCCAAGGATGACCCTTTGAGCTCTCCTGGACCGCAGCGGGCTGCACCCAGCAGCTCCCTCTGAGTGGGACGCCTCTCAGAGTTTGCAAACGCTCAAGTTGGTGAAATCAGAGTATGGTTGACACAACCTGGGCTGAAAAACCTCCTTGAGGCTCAATTCTGCGTCTGTTGAGAGATGCACTGACATCCCACATGAATATTTTCACCGAACTCAAGGGGAGATTTTAACAGGTACCTTTATATACATCTATGTATAGCTGTGTCTGTCTGTGTGAGTGCATGCATGCAACTTTATGGCGATAACTTGGCTAAGTCTTTAAGTTATGGTACTGATTTATTGAGAATTAAGTCCTGCTAGGGAATTATATGATCTAATTGTGTGATGTATCTAAACAGTGTTAAGGAACTTTGAATTGTTGCTATCCCACACTGTTGCTATTCCAAAGTTTTACACCAAGCACAGAACACACACTGTGATCCTTTCCCTAATTCCTTGGGCATAAACTGTTGACCAGATCTGGGAGTAGGGGTGGATTCAGCCGCACCTAGTCTTCTCTTTTGAGGAGTTTAGAAAGCAAGGGAGTCCACTCTGAACCTCATGACCAAACAGGAGGACTTTCCTTGCCCTGTTTCCCTAGTTCATATCACAACAATCCAATCCTGACTGGATTTCCCTGACTCTGTAAATGATTTTTAATCCATGTATAAACCACTTTAATCCATTGCTAATTTGATTTTGCCTTTGTATGCTTTTTTGTGTTGAATAAGTAGCAGAGTGGACCTTGCCATTGAATTCTGTTAAGTCACGCTTCTCACAAATTCATATTAAAAATAAGAGCTCTTCCCCTAATATTTGTGATGCTAATCTTTTCAGTGGCCTAAACCACTCATCATAGCCCCCATTCCCTGGCATGCATATGCACTGAACTCCCTGCTTGTGTCTGCAGATACTGTACCAGCACAGGAGAAGGCAGCAGCTCTTACCACCCCGAGCTTCAAATTACTGTGTAACATGAATAGAGGCCCTAGGTCCCTAGGCAGAGGGACACAACGGCGGGCAACAGAAACAGTCTCGTGAGACCCCACCTAGTGTACTGCATCCAGCTCTAGAGCCCTCAACATCAGAAGGATATAGACCGGTTGGAGCGAGTCCAGAGGAGGCCACGAAGATGCTCCGAGGGCTGGAGCACCTCTGCCATGGGGACAGGCTGAGAGAGTTGGGCTTGTTCAGCCTGGAGAAGAGAAGGCTCCGGGGAGACCTTATAGCACCTTCCAGTACCTGAAGGGGCTACAAGGAAGCTGGGGGGGACTTTTTACAAGGGCCTGTAGTGACAGGACAAGGGGTAAAAGAGTTTAAACTGAAAGTGGGGAGGTTTAGATTGGATAGCAGGAAGAAATTCTTCCCGGAGAGGGTGGTGAGGCACTGGAACAGGTTGCCCAGAGAAGCTGTGGATGCCCCATCCCTGGAAGTGTTCAAGGCCAGGCTGGATGAGGCTTTGAGCAACCTGGTCTAGTGGACGGTGTCCCTGCCCATGGCAGGGGGGTTGGAACTAGATGATCTTTAAGGTCCCTTCCAACCCAAACCTTTCTATGATTCTATGAAAGACAGGGCTTTAATGAACTACCTTCCTGTCCACCCCTTTTTTTCTCATCAAAGCTAAGTTTTGTCCTGGAATTTGAAGTAAAAAGAGAAGGTGGCTTTGGGAGTAGTTTAGATTAATGCTTTTGGAGGAGAATTAAATTTTTCCTTGGGAAGCCAACAAAGGGTTCAGGAGACGTGTCCTCATCTTCGAAAGTTAGGGGTAGCCAAGGCATTAGTGCTGCTTCTGCTGTTTGCATCAAGAAAGCATTACCCCACCTGACAGAGTGACATTATTTGGTTGCCTGTGTCTTTTCAAGCCCAGAATTGGAGTGCTGGACTGTAAACTCTCCAAGCTTCTTGCTTTGTACAGACTCAGTGGGACTTGCAGGTAGACAGTGCTGCTCGATGCAGAAGTGGCCATGGCACACTTGTAACGACTGCCTCCAGGCATGCTCAGTTGCTCTCTGTTTTCAGAGTGACATGCAGCCGTGGTAAATAAGGCCTTTCAGCAGTTGGATAATTTCCTTCTAGGTAAAAAACTGTTCAGCTGGGGTCCTGAAGTTTAACAGCTGCTATTTAAGTGCCCAGTGGAATACTTCGACCCGACATGAAATGATTCAGGATAACTGGAAAGAAAATATCAGGTGTCAGTGTGGCTAATTAATCCCACATCCAGCTGCCTAACTTCTCTTTATTCTGTCCCTTCTGATTTTAGAGGTCCCTGGCATTTGAAAAGAGGAAGAGTTGAACACATAATGTCAGTGCATTCTCCAAATGAGACTGCCTGCCTCATCAGGAAGTCACTGTTCAAACATCTGAGTGGCAATTTAGCTTTTAAAAATAGCGATCTCTCAAGAATATAGGCTCATGCATCATTTTTATTCCCCTTGCTGCCCTCAGTTATTCAGGTAGGAATTTGTTTATTGGATGGGTGTCTGTGTGTACGTGTCTTCATATGTGTGTGGTTTTATTAGTTTATTAGTCTAGTATGAAACACCTTTTCCCTAATAAGTACCTCTGAGTACTACATGTTGTTGGGCTGGTGCAGTGATGTATCGTCACAGCCTTGCTAACCCTTATGGATTTGGGTGCCTCTCATAGATCTCTCAATAATTTGCAGCGGTTTATTTTTTCCCAAGTTCCAGCCCCTCGGCTGATGTGAACATACGCAAATCCTGTTACTCGTTATACTGCATTTGCTTCTGGCTGCCAGTTTGGCAGGGGAAAACTGGGAAATCAAACCTGGATTTGTGATTGATATATTTAAAAAGGAAATCAAAAAGCAGATTAAAACCCCCCTTTTAGATTGTATTGTTTTTGAGGTATTTCAGAGATAATCTCCTAGCTTTAGGGAGCATGATTACTCTTTTTTCAATATCTGAGGTTTGCTATCTCATTGCTTAGTGACGGCAAAAACTGTTGTCCCTCTTGCAGGCCTTATTTTCCATCCTGAGTGCCGCGCAGAGATTAGAGCTTCGCTGGCTGGCTTTCCAACCCGGCAGGAAGCCAGCGCGGGGTTGTGCTAAGCCTCGTTATCTTTAGAGAAATGCAGATAGCAGGCCTGGAATGGAGGTACTTCGATAACGTGCAAGGGACTACAGGAACGGTAATTTTTCTGGGAAGTGCAGCCAAACTCTAAAACTCTGCGACCAGAGAATAGCTCTGCGTACATGTGAGGAATTGCCAAAACTGAGAGCAGATAACAAAATCTCCCACACTTAAATAGATTATTTTCCAAAAGAACCCATGCTCCCGTGCTTATTTTCATACTGTGAAAGCAAACTTGGGAACATGGCCCACAGCAGCGCTACCTATTGATGTGTGCCATCGTACTTTTCACCTGCCATTTCTATTGTTCACCTCCTTATGAGCTTGATCCTACGAATATTACCGTTGAATTAAACTAGTGATTTTACCTCTCAGTCCAACTGAGAGGGAGCTGCCCATGTAGCTGACTAGAAAATGGTCTGGCTGACCGAATTTACAGGGTTCTTTGTGCCTGTACAGATGGCAAGAGACTTTGGCTAGAGGCAAAAGGACATTTATATGAAGGATTTTTTGCAAATATGAACATACCCTAATAGCTAGACTTGTAAAAGCAAAGCTTTCCTGTTTGAGAAATATATTTTTTGAGCAGCACAGAATGAAGAAAGTGTTACCTAATTTATTAGTGAATGCTTGTGAAAGACTTAATACTCATAAAACCAGCAGCATGCCAGAGATAACGGAGGGGATCCTGCAGCGGGTCTCTGCACGTTTCCTTGCAGAGCTATGCCAGAGCTCCTTAATCCTGATCTTAATTATTTCGGTGGAAGGCATTTGTTGAACAAAGAACTGTGACTGTGTCAAGTCTGTGCACTGAGGGTTGAGAGGAGGCCAAAATATCCAGCCAGGGTGGAACTGAGGTCCACCAACACCACAGCATTGTGGCTGAGCTCTTAAGATTTTAAGTGAAAGGCTTGATCCATGCAGCATTTCCTAGAGGAGCCGGACACTTGACCCCCCAGTAAATTGCAATGAAACCAAAGCTTCCTTGTCCCTTCCTGTCATGTTCATAAAAGCCTAATTATTATCCATCTGGAATATGTTCATGCAGTTTATTTCTTCTTGCTCCTTCTGGGCCAGCCAGCCAGGTACGTTGGGTCCTTTTTTTACAGAAGCAGGTGTTCTGCAGGTTGCTGGGGAAAGGTTGTGCAAGTTTTGTTTGTGAACGGCTTCTCAGCCAAGTGTTGGCCCCCCAGGTGCTGAGATCCGTTCTCTGCTATTCCCTGCACCCTTCTAGGTTCCTCTTTAAGGTTTGTGCTGGTGGTATTTTACAGCTCTGTGTCGTCGGCACACGGCGCGCTGGGGTCTGGCTTTCTGCCTCTGCCTGCATGACTGAAATTTCTGGAGTGGAGCAAACCAACTGCCAGGCACTGGATATGAAGCAGTCCTGCTCACTCACAAATAACCTTCTTGTTTGAGTAAGAGTACTGCCCTGAAAGTGAGTCTTTGTTTACTGAAACCTGAAGGATGGCTCACTGTAAATGGGGGATGCAGCATGGCCTAAGGATTAACTCTTTCTACGTGTAAGTTTAATTAATGGCAATAGATGCGGTACTCTTACTTACGTAAAACAGTGTCTGCTCTTCTGAAAGGCCCTTTGTTTTGGGGTATGCCGATCTTTTTGCTGAAGGTACACGTGCAGCACAGCATGTGAACAGCTGGCTGGGCAAATTTTGGGGTTGTTCACAATTTCACTTCCCTCTTGAGGGGAAAATCTCAGTGGTCAAGTATCCCCGTTTGTCTGGTACGGGTGACTCGTTTTGTTTGCAAGCTACCTTGACCTCCTAAGGATTTCTGTCTTGCAGTTGTTAAACATAATAAATGTCCCTGCCCCTTCCCAATGCTTCAAATCCAACAAACACAATGTAGAAAAGAGCCTAAGTCCTTTCTAATGAGAAGCAGCCAGGAATCATGCTGGCAAGTCAACCCCTTGAGAACAGGCTGTTCTCTGCACTCATGTCTCATAGACCAGAGTTTTGTTTCCCCAAACCAAAAAAAGCCTTAACCAGGCAGAATTTGCTGCTCCGAAATGCTGAGCAGACAGAAACTGTAACCACCTCAGAAAACAATTGTGTCTCTCCGCACATGGCCCTGCAACCCAACGCAGCCTGGCATCTGGATGCCAGCTGGCCTGGCTCTGCTGGGGACAGCGGAGGAGCTCACTTCAGCCCGCAAAAACTTGGGGTTCTGGAGGGCTCTTCAATTGTGGGTTCTTGCAAGCATCAGGGATTTGTAGTCCTGCTCCCCACAAAGGGCCTTCATCATAATACGTACATGTGTAGTTAAGGGGTGCGTAGTGAACACCCAGATTTATTTATTGGGTGAAGAAGTGCCTAGCTGTGTGCTAAAGCCCGTAGACTTAGCAGTGGTGACATTATAGCAATGAACTGTTGTCAAGGGAGGACAGAAGTGATTAGATTATTATAGAGAAAGACAAAAGTGGTGTGGCTAGTGACCCACCTTCTGCTGGGGAGCTTGGGGGAACTCTGTATAGACACTGTGCTGCTGTAGAGAAAACTCTGTCCCCTCAGGGCTTCCTGGGACCTGTGAATCCCCAGAGCATGAGCTCTAGTCTTTGCAGGCGCCTTCGCTACACTTTGCTTTGCCGCTGTGCGCAGGCTGTGGTCCAGTCTTGAAGAAATACTCCTTCTTTATGGCCTGGCTTCTCCAACTTCTGTTGGAACACCTGACCATTTCACTCCAGCTTCAGAGCCTGCTGCTGGAAGAGACAGGGATGGACACTACCCCAGCAGGCTGCTGGAGGGCCGGTTTCAGCACAGCACACAAACATACGCTTAATTTTAGGCTTATTTTTAGCCGTGTGAAGTCACTGGTATTCTTCAGAAGTCAAACTTAAGCATGTGCTTTGTGCTTCTGATTAGACAGGACTCATTTTCTTGTCAGCTCTGAACCAAACAATTCCTGAGGAAGAAAAAAGACATAGAGTAAGAACTAATGATACAAATCTTAAGCAGTAAAGCTATTTCTCTTGGAGGCAGAGGAGAACAATTGCATAAGAAGAAGAACACAGAAGGAAAGGGAATGACAAAATTATTCTTAGTAGATACAAGCAGTCGAAGGTACCAGACTGTGTAGAATCTCTGGCAGTAATTTTGAATATATTCTCTCGCTGTGCCAGTATTTGTATTTGCTATGAGGGCCTGCAAGGAAGCTGGGGAGGACTTTTTACAAGGGCCTGTAGTGACAGGACACGGGGTAACAGGTTTAAATTGAAAGCGGGGAGGTTTAGATTGGATATTAAGAAGAAATTTTTTCTGGAGAGGGTGGTGAGGCACTGGGACAGATTGCCCAGAGATGCTGTGGATGCCCCATCCCTGGAAGTGTTCAAGGCCAGGCTGGATGAGGCTTTGAGCAACCTGGTCTAGTGGAAGGTGTCCCTGCCTATGGCAGGGGTTTGGAACTGGATGATCTTCAAGGTCCTTTCCAAGCCAAACCATTCTGTGATTCTATTTCTTAGAGTAAAAAACGATGCTGGCGTAGGGTTGTTTTTTGCTAACAGCCTAAGTGCAGCAGTACATCACTTAAATCAGCATTCACCCTCAATACCGTGGCTTCATTGCTTCAGTTGCACAATCTGACCATAACTAATTGCTTGCAGTTATTTGAAATGCAGCTTTTCTGCTGGCAATTACTTTATTTACTGCTTTCCTGTAAAACAATAATGCCTTCCCTCATGGGCAGGAAGGCATATTAACATCACTAATTACCGAAGCAGATGTTTGCATGTGAATACCCATTTCTTAGAGGCAGAGTATCTCCTGTGTTGGCATAAGGGAAAGGGATTCATGTCAGAGGATGCTGTCATCCCAACAGTGATGTGAGTAGCATGGGACTCAGCAGGGAGAGCTAGGTAGCTCTACCTACCTCACCCCCACCCACCTTGCATTCTCTGCAGGGTGATAATCGTTGACCTTACTGAGATCAGTTCTGAAAGTTGTTGGGATTCAGTTCCTAAAAGTGACTGCCAGTGACTGAACAGGGCTCAGTGCTACTTGCACTTGCTTCTGCTGGGTTTTTGTTTCCTGTTCCAAATAAATCTAGAGCTGTGCTTTCAGGAGAGCTCAATGCCTAGACTGAGGGCCTGTTTCCTAGTAGCTCTGTTCCCCCTGAATTGCTGGAAAGGTGCACTCAGCAGCAAGTACTAAGATTATTTAAATGAGTAGTCAGTCATGAGCTCCTTCCAGGCTACTGTGAAGAACATGGTTGTGCCTGGGAGGGACTGGAGGGAGGGTCTTTACTAATCCGGTTGTACTGCCAGGACTGAAATACGTTCAGTGCAGTCGTTTGGTGCTTTTGAAGCCTGTCCTGGCAAACAGTGGTGTTCAGCTGAAGAATTGCCTTGCAGTCCATCCAGAATGGCTGCTTGTGGTGGGAGCTTGCAAGCATGGGAAGGTGTGTGTACATGCAGAAGAGTTGTGGCTGCGGTCCTGGTTCGCTGGGGACTTTCAGATCAGCTGCCTAGACTTCAGAGACCCCCCTTTTGAAGCTGAGAGTAAAGACAGGGCTCTGGTGTTCCTTGCGTGGACAAGTCATGGCATTGCCTCCGTCCTTTTCCTGAAAAACAAAAAGCCTCTGCATGCCAGAGCAGGGAGTGGGCAGAGGTGGCCCTGTGTCTTGAGAGGAGGCAGAGGCTCCCTGCTTCTCCCACCATCACTGGCTCTCGGGTGGTTGGGATGGGCACATTTCCATAAGCAGAGGGCACTCTTCAACAGCAGTGGAACAGCTCAGCCTGTGGTACCGGACCACTCTCAGCCCCGTCTCATGAACTGCTGACTGTCTTGCTCAAAAGACTTTCAGCCTGTGACAGCAATCCTTTTACGAAACACCTCCCCTCCCTTACCCTGTGCTAGTTACGCAGCGCGGTGGGAGGGGAGGACCGTGTCAGCACCCCACCCTTCGCTGCTCTCGGTGCACTCAGCGGGATGCAGAGCACTGACTCCCACATAGATTTGCCCTCCCGTCCCCCGGTTAGGGGAAACTGAAACCAGATGTTTAGTGTTCGATCATGCTTTTCCCATTGTTCCTACCTCTATCGCAGTAATTACACTCTCTCGAGGGTCATTCAGAGTTCAGCTCTATGGAGGAACTGTTGTTCTTGATTAAAGGAATAGCTGATTTTTCAAACATCCCTGTGTAATTGTACTTTGAAAGACATGTCACAGCCTTCCAGAGCTTTTCACTTAGCTACTGAAACAACTATAATTGTTACTTTGGATGTTAAAAGAGAGATGGGGGATGTCAACATCAAGGGCAAGGAATGTTGCAGTTATCTGGAGAAACGAGTATGCCTGGTAACATAAGAAGCTCACCGGTCCTGAATGAAATTGAAACATAGACAAAAAGGTAGATTAAAATATATTGGATATTCGTAGAATCACGGAAGGGTTTGGGTTGGAAGGGACCTTCAAGCCCATCCAGATCCAACCCCCCTGCCATGGGCAGGGACCCCTTCCACTAGACCAGGTTGCTCCAAGCCTCATCCAGCCTGGCCTTGAACACTTCCAGGGATGGGGCATCCACAGCTTCTCTGGGCAACCTGTTCCAGTGCCTCCCCACCCGCTCCAGGAAGAACTTCTTCCTGATATCCAATCTAAACCTCCCCCCTTTCAATTTAAACCCGTTACCCCTTGTCCTGTCACTACAGGCCCTTGTAAAAAGTCCCCCCCCAGCTTCCTTGTTGGCCCCTTTAGGTACTGGAAGGCGCTATAAGATCTCCTTGGAGCCCATTGCACAAATGCTGTTGAACCAACCATGCAAGAAGACACTAACTCTCTATTTTTCTGGTTGTACTGATAGTATTACAAACTTTTGCAATGTAATCATGCGTCTCCTGCTGCTCTGTGTATTCCTTAAATTACTGGTTCCTTTGGTTATCTGGTTATTTGAGAATTTCTGTTTTATTTGTATTAAAAAAAAAAAACCAAACAACAACCTCTAGAGAAAAACAGTTGCACTCTTCAGAAACAAATGGAGAAAATGCAGTTTTATATCATGAACGAGGTTCACCCTTATTTATCAATTGTAGAGCACTGTTTTTTGCCAAGCCTGCCATTCTTTTCCTCAAAATTGCTTTGGTTCAAGTCCTGATTCTGTGAGGTTTGGACTGGCAACAGTCAACAGCTTGCTTCTGTTTTCATTGTGGGCCTGCAGGGTCCCTCTGTCACTGCCGAAGCTGGAGAACCAGGAACACCAAAGGGCAACTTTACCTTTTTAGCCATGCTGCACGGCAGAGTGAGGCAAGAGCTGTGTCAACAAGGGGCTCTGTCAGCCACCCTCTCACAGAATACATGTGGGTGCAGCTGTTAGGAAAGAGAGGGAGAAATCCTGGCACCGCAGGAAGTCCAGGGTCTAATGCTGCAGTTGTACGTGTTCAACTGAGCAAAGTGTTGCTGACCAAGAGGAGGACAACACAACATTGGTCAATGTGCAACTTCTGATGTTTAAAAAAGCTGTCGGGCATCTACCAAGTCTCCAGATATGTCTCTGTTTTCTGTGGGAGAGAGCAGGAAAAAACGATCAGGGGAGAGAACAGGGAATTTTGATACTGGTGCTCCAGGACCACCAGCACGCAGGACCTCAAGCACCCAGCCAAGGCACTGGGCAGGAAGGGGCCAAGCAGGGGTCTGAACTGCAAATCCAGCAGGTTCTGTAGCTGGGATTGACTTGTACCTGGGAAGGAAACTCTAAGTAGGGATCCTTTAAGTGGGGATATCAGTGACCCTAAGTACCACAGTGATATAATGTCAAAGTCCCCAGTGCACTTTTCTGGGGGTGGGGAAAGCGGGGTGCAGCAGGCTTGGCACTGCTGCTGCAGTGGGATGGCTCTCCTCTCCATGCAGTGCTTGTGGCCAGTGGGCTGCAGCCTTTGCGACATCTGCCCCTCTCTCAAACCGAAGGGGTTCGGAAGTTGGTGGTGTGAGCAGGAGGGCAGGGAGTATTTCTGGAAAGCCTGTATGCATTGTGTGGGAAGGGGCTGGGAGTTATTCCTTGGAAAACATTCCTTTGCCTCAGCTGGAACTTGGGGAAAACTCTGCTTTGGTTGAAACTCCATAGAGACACTTCCCCAGCTGTGAGGAGCAGTACACAGAGCACTTCCCAGGGAGGGGAGAAATTCAGACTGTGCTTCAGAAAACGCAACACAAACTTTTCCACATCTGTGCCCGGGCTGTCGCCTCTCTGGGGGCAAGATGGTCTCTGTTCTGGAGAGGATGGTCCCTCTCTGTTGAGCCTCTCCCACTCTGTGTGAATGGTTATCTGTGTGAATGGTCCTCATCGGGCCAGCGATGCTCTGGCATGTGGGAAGACACAGAAACCCTGGGTTTCTGAGGCGGAACAGGGCCAGCTGAACGGGCATGCTGTGTGCCGAAGCAGAGGTGAGAGAGAACTCAGCTGTGTTGTCCTGTGCCCCGCACAATGACCGCCTGCAGAAATAACCATGAGATCACTAGGACTGTACCGAGAGCTGACTTACTGCTTGGTGGTGTGAGTTTAAGCCACACTGGATACCTTAATCCAATGAGGTGACCCAAGCAGAGCTAAGACTTTGCTTACTTGTTTGCCTGCAAGGTCGAAGCTCCCTGACCCCCAAAGGCACAGGTTTTCCCTCTCATGGTGCTTCCCTTGTGCCACAGCGTGATGCACAGATCCCTGCCTGTTCTACAAGGGGCTGGTGAGCACCTCCAGCGGCTGGGAGCTGGGACACTGCTTGATGGAGGCCTGAGCTGTCAGGATTGGCAAAAAGCAGCGGGAAGAGAGCTGGCAGGTAGGTTGGAGGTGCAGTGACTGATTTAGACCAGAGCTGGCTGATCCCATTGGCAGCAGTTACGGGCAGTGCAAAAGAGCTTTTGCCTCTAAAGACACCAGGCGAGCTTTAACCTTGAGTTTTAAACAGATCCAGTCTGAATCCAAGGCCAATTAGGGAAAAGATAAATGGAGCCAGACTCCTGCAGCTGCTGGCAGCTCTGGCTCACATCCCAATACCCATGTCCCAGTCCCCTCACTGGTGCTTTTGGTGGTGCTCAGAACTACCTCAGCGCCCGGTCGTCATTGAATTAGTCACACAGCTTGGTGCCAAACGCGGGGATTTTTCCAGTGATAATGCTCGTGCTGGATATTGCTAGCGTGCAGGCAGCCTTTCCAGTCGGCGCACGCGCCCTTTGCTTTTCACTGCAAGGCATGCTGTGCATGTTCAGGTGCAAAATATTGCCCTCTCTTAGCCTGCTATCTCCATGAGGCCTTACATCTCACTGCACCTAGCTCCCTCCTGCTGTGTCAAGTCCTGTCTTTCCAAATTTAGGATTCCCGACAGGATGAGGGAGATAGGCTTGTGGTTACAAGAGGAGACTGGAAGTGAAGCGATCTGTCTGGGAAGCCACCCCTGCCACGGATGCCCCCCTGGCCTCCAGCGGAGCGATTAGCGCAGATGGAGTAACGCCAGCGCGGCGGAGGCAGACAGAGGAAATGACACACGTTGTTTTGTGCTGGGAGCCACAGTTGTAGCCTAAAATGCTCTGTGGTTTTTATTTTCCCCCTGCAGCAGAGGGAAGTGTGTGCTAGCGTCACCCACGAGGAGGCAGAGCCTGGAAAAAAGAGTCCTCAGTACTCCAGACCCGTGTGGAAAAACATCCTCCTCCACCCGCGCCCCTTGCGAAGGGCAGCGGGCAGCGCCATGGCAGCGCCATGTCCTCACCCTCCTCCCGCCCCCTCGCCGGGCACACGGGTGTGTTTCCACAAGCGAGGCGGCTTTAGGGCGCTCGGGGCCGAGTGAAACCCTCTCCTCCCCGCAGCGCTGGCCCTTCGGGAGGGAAGGGAGCACCCCGAGAGGCGCCGGGCCCGCTCCTCGGGCAGCGCACGGCTCGGCGGGGGCCTAGAGGCGGGCA
>NW_010235692.1:0-702 GCF_000690775.1 Eurypyga helias
GGAACCCCCGGCCGAGGGGCCGGGGTGGGGAGGATGCAGCCATATCTGGGGGACAGCTTGGTGGGCCCTCCTAAAGCAGGGGGTGGAAGAGAGGGGTGGCAGTGGGGATGGGCAGCTTTGCCAGTGACAGGGAGCACAGGCACCACAGGCAGGACCAGGGGGCGGTGGTGGCATGGAAAGGAAGGGGTGCTTTTGCAAGATTTGCTCTCGGTTTAGCAATGTGGGAATGTGTCAGCATCCAGGGCTCACTCCCTGGCATGAGGGCATTCCCCACAGGCAGGGCAGAGCAGGACCCCCTCCCCCGCCGGGATGTCTGTTTTCTTACCAGGAGGGCCCATCTCGCCCTTCTCCCCTGGCATTCCCATCGCCCCGTCCCGGCCGTCTCGTCCGTCTCTGCCTGGCAGACCCTGGCCCCCGTGCAGGCCTGGGGTCCCTGGGATGCCTGGCTGCCCTGAGCACAGCCCAGGGATCTTGTTGTCTTCGATCTGCAAGGAGCTGGCGATGAGCCCGAGGAGGAAGAGGAGGAAGAGCTGCTTCATCTTGTCTGCCTGGAGGGGCTGGAAGGGGGCAGAGAGGGGTAACGGCTCTGGGGACCTCAGTGAAGAGGGCTGGGAAACAGGCTTGGGGTGCCCGGCAGGGAGTGGGTGCGGGGCTCTGTTCCTCCCTTCTTCCCCCTTTGCCTTTTGGCTGCTCCCCACAGCA
>NW_010235693.1:0-47086 GCF_000690775.1 Eurypyga helias
AAGCCTTCCACGTTTCCTAACAGAGAGCCTGTAACACAAAGTTATTTCGGGACGAGCGAGGCAGCGCGTTAAAGTTTCTTTGGCAAGCGCAGCCTTTACCCGCCCAGCTACACAGCGTCTCCATCCAGCGCTCAAACCGCCTGCCCCCTCTGCAACCCGCACCCGGCCGCTTCCCCCCTTCCCCCAGAGCCAACACACATCCCGGGCTCCCCCGTTCCCATTCTTTCCTCGGGAAAACAGGTGCCGAGCCCCCCTCTAGCGGCAGAGACACCAGCAGCAGCCATGCGCGCCGAGCGGGGCCGCCCGTCCCACGCCCCGCGTGGGATGCCTGCCAGGAGCTGCGGGCACGCGGCTTTTCCAGGTTTTATTTTGTAATGACGGCTTAGTCCCTCTGAGAAAGAACGAGCTTCAGACCAAGCTCTAGCACTCCCTCTTATTAAAACCGCCACGTGACAGACATAAAAACAGGACAGGCGTGTCGCTGATCCTTGGCCAAAGATTTCGTGTCACGCATTTTAAAGATTGAATGCTGAGAATAAAATGAGAAAGGCAGAAGGTTGTTTTTCCTTTTTTAATCTTCTGGATTAGGTCATTAAACCAGGCTGATACCTGGGATGTAGAAAAATACTGTTGTAGTATGGTAAACGTCGAAGTTGTGCTAGTAAATTGTCCACTCGCAGAGTATGTGATGTTTCAAAGTGGTACTCACTTGTCTCCTACGTGTTTGGCTTTTTTCTGCTCCTCCTGCTATATCTTTCACGTATCTTCATTCTCTCCATAATCTAGCACTGTCTTGCCCTTACGTCTCTCCAGCAACTCTTGGAAACCTGTCTCATATCATCGGTGAAACGAGGTGTGTTAACTCTGACAGAATAGGCCGGGAAAGAGGTAAATAACTTAAAAGAGAAAAACCCCTCACTCTGCTGAGACTTTGCAGACAGAATTTGCATAATTAATTTTCAATTATCTTTGAAGCTATAGATCTGGATAAAGCAAGAGAGGAATTTCTTCAGAGAATGACTACTCCAGTTATTCCAGTAATTGCAAATGGAGAATTTTCTGTTCAAAGTTAATGAGTCTGAACATGTCTGGTTAGGAACATGTGTACCTTTGAAGGACAGGTAACTGTTGATAATCTTTTTGATAATAGCAGGTATGAGGTTGTGTCATCTCAATTTCCACAACACTGAAAGGTAAATTAATAAAGTGCAATGTACTGTAGATTAAAATAAACTCTTTCATATTTCAAGACAGGATGGGCTTTTTCTTGTAAGTAGCAAAGAATATAAAAGCCATGAAATTAGAGGGGAAATTACTAGATCAAAGGGGAAGCAAATTAAAAGAAACAAAAGTAGTCTTGTTATGTCTAAAAAGTGCAAAGCAAAGACAATGCAATCAAATCTCAATTTTCTTTTATAGAAACAGAACAGATTTTGTCCTAGTCTAATTTGTTCAGAGCCCAGTTTTATCCAGTACTAATAGTGGAAATCCTCAGACAACAAGAATAACTTTAAGTTGTAAACTAGACACTCTCTTTGATGTAGGTTATTCCTTGGCTTTCCACAGGTGTGTGCTTCATATAAGCCTGATAAAAATCTTCCACTTTACACTCCCTATGGAACTAAATGTAGTGCCTGCTTGCATGATATCTGCACTTTCATGAGAAGTACTAGCTTCCAAAAGTTTTGAGGAACTCAGAAAAATCCCGTTTTCTTATGTATGACTTTAGAACCCCTCCCACAGATGGACACTGGCATTGACATTAACAGTGACCTGCAAAGGAAAAATACCAAACTGAATGCTTGTATTACGCATGAGAAAGGTCTGAAAGCTTTTCTGGTTTTCATTCCTGGGGAATATTCCTTGAAGATTTCCTTGTTTGTAGATTAGTACAATGAAGTTTTTACTGGCAGTTTCAATTGTTAGTCTTTGTGGGCATTTTTTGCCCCCTCCCTCCCCTTTTTTTAGTGAAGAGATTAGAGATATTGTCAAAGAACAAAGATTTAAGAAACCATTCCTCAGTCTATACCTGAATTCCAAATAAGTGACTGCCTGACACATGCTAAAGCCCAGCTAGCAATATGATATTTGGAATACATTAAACTCACTGGAGAAGAGGCAACTGTATTCCAAAAACTAATTGATGTGGGAAGCCCAAACTAAGAGTTGGAAGATTAAAGGAACACAAAAACATTGTTGTTTGTTTCCGAAGGAATCTATGAAAATAAAAAATTTTTCCAAACTTTCAGCATGTCAGATTATTTCTGTACCCTAATACATACACTGTCATACTTTTGCATGGTAGGATTCCTATTCTAGAGCTTGCATACATTTAGTCCTCCAATAACCAAAAATGAGTAAGCACCATGTAATTACAGCAAATAATAAGTCTTACAGCCTAAGACTTATTGAACCCAACAGAAAACTAAGTGAAATTACATTTGGAAGTAAATGTCCCTCACAGTGCAATTCTGAACCTGTTGATGTACAACTTCCTTTTCACATGAACTCTGGTGGAACAACGTGTTTTGGTAAAATTGTAGATATGAGCAGGATGAGGACCTGCATTTGGACAGCCATCGGTGCAAACCATAGGGACTTTGACAGCTGAGGGCATGTCTACGCTGCTTTTGTGCTATGGATTGGCCTCTGGAGTCCCTCTTGGACCCTCTTGGGTCCCCAGCCAACTGGTATATACTGGTTTGTGTCCTTATTTCAAAACAAAGGCTCTGAGGAGCAGACAGGCCACTTGCCTACTGCAGAGTCATTAGTATCATGGCTAACTTGTAATGACTTTGTGAAGGCAAGGCAAATCCTAGCTGATAAGTAGTTTTTTATGTTCCCATGTGATAAAATCAAGCAGAAAGTCACCCTTCCCTCAGACAGCAGGATGAAAACCTAGAAATAACAAATAAAGGAAAGCAGGCAGAACTGCACTGCTTTCCTTCAAGAAGCCAGGCTTTTCCCTCCTGACCTGTTTGCTTATTGCGTATCTAAGCATCCACACATATTCAACATCCTGGTTTCCTCTCATTCAACTTTAGACATAGTAGGCACTTTCACTGTGGAGGCAAAGACTTCTGCTTACAACTTCTTTCCTTTTACCAACTTGGCAGAATGCTGGCTGCTGCAGAAAAAGTGATATGAAATACAAGTATAGATGAAAAAAAAAAAAAGGTAGGTCACTACATATGGCCTGGAGCAACCTGAATCTCTGCATCAGCTTGGCCTCTTCAGTCTGAAAGAAATTCTTCTAAGGCAGACAATCATTTATATCGCTATCTTCCACCTGTTGAAGTCTCCATTATGCAGGAGCCATTCGATAGGAACCCTCCTAAAGGAATCTGGCCTGAAATGAGTGCGCCTTGAGTCTCCTCAGCTGTAAGCCCTCCCATGCAACACTGCAGCCAAGCTTCATCTTGACTCCTAGCAGCCAAGCCTCTGTACATGGCTGCAGTACAATCCTTAAGTCCCTTCTGGTTTTGCAGATTATGTTATGGAATCTGGCATAATCCACTATATCTAACTGCTGGGTTATTGCAGCAGAGCAGCAGAGGCTTATTGTGCGCCGGAAGCTTTCACCAGGCGGGGAGGACAGGAGTTTGAAACCTAGTTAACAAATTTATTTCAGGATGAAAACTGGCAGTTATTATTTCAGTGTGAGTGTTGATAGCTTGGCAAAAAAATCTGGGCTTTAATTAATTATGCAAATTAGAGGAAAGTAAAGACGTTTGGCCCACTGCTTTGATTATGTAAGAGGTATAGAAATATAAATGTTCTGCACAAGACAGCAAGACATATGACACAAAGATTTAGTGTTGTCAAAGACCTAAAATGCTAATCCTTCCTTTGATGTTTATATTGCTTAGCTGAAAAAGAAGGAAATGCATTATTCATTCTTTGATGTTATGAAAGGGAAAGGCCTTTATAAGCAATATATAATCCATGTTTATATACTCTCCGTAGTACTTGGAAATTTTACTCAATATAAGCACAAGCCATAATAAGAAAAATAAACCAAAACATCAATAACTAGCAGATGCACACTGTATTTGGGTATAAATAAATTATGTGAGACATAATGATTGCAACAGCAGGTGGTGGTGTAGTTCAGGGCTCTCTGTGATTTCTCACTTTTTTCGTCATACTCCAAAGGGGAAGGTTTGACACCCCTAACATCTGGTGCAATTTTTAGCTCTGCACCTTTAATCGGTGAACAAGCTAGGGGCCTCTACTGAATTTTATTAGCTCTGCAAAAAGCTTACAGCAAATAGGCTGGTCATCACTTGTGAGTGCTAAACCTGCTGCTATGACTAATTTATGAACATTCCTCCTATTTGTCCTTTTCATTTTTCTTCCTGTCTCATACATCCAATTTTAATTAAATCTCAGATTGAGAGTTCACTGGGGCAGAGAATTTCCTGGTTCTGTTGTTTTCAAAGTTTTTTATGCAGCGGAGCTCTAATCTGTAATTGGAAGCTGATTTTGATATTACGAGAGCCAACTATGTAACTGCCATTAGACCTGATATTAAAAAATAAATTGTATGGGAAAACTTCTGGTGAAATTGAACTTTAGTGTGTTTCTCCTTTCTTAACAATAAGCAGCAACTTTCAAATCCTATGCCTTAGAGAAGTGAATTTAAAAGTCCAAACTACTTGCAGTATAGAATCACGGACTCATAGAATGGTTTGGGCTGGAAGGGACCTTAAAGACCACCTAGTTCCAACCCCCCCTGCTGTGGGCAGGACCACCCTCCACTAGACCAGGTTGCTCAAAGCCTCATCCAGTATAAGTCTCCTTTACATAGTGATCAAGCTCTCGCTTTGGAACATGACAGCATTTCCTTTAAATTTTTCCAGGGATGGAACCCAAGACCACTGACCACTAAATATTTAAGCAGATATCCAATTTTTTACTAAACCATAAACACTCATAATTTTGGAAAGTGAAGCCTTTCGTGGATCCAGGCAACAAGTAACAGACAAGACCAAATACATAGGAAAAGAGGAATGTTCTCCTTGTTTCTGTACTGCCTTTCTCTGAACAGACTGGATCCCATTTTTGTGTGAACTACTCTTCTATAATTACTGGAAACAATAGCACTACCACATAATTTCATGTAGGTGAAGAGGTGGAAAAACAAGAATAAAACCAATTTTGAAGAACTTAAAACCAATCAGCCTAATTTTCTGAGTATTCTGATTGTCATGCTACTGTATATTAACTAACTCTATCAAATATCGGCCTAGTGGTACTAAACTGAGATTTTCTTACAGAATCGTTCCAAGTAGATCATACTTAAAGTGAAGTTCCAAGACGTATACTGCATAGCTTTTATTAACCTTTGGCCTTTTATCTAGACTGACATTTAAATACATTCTTTTCCTCATAGTTCAACATTTCCTCTTTCTCGAACCTACAGTAAAGTCATCATGTTGAATTCACAGCTTCCCAATTACCATGACAATGCAGTGATATCAAAGCCTCAGTTTAGTCTTTCACTAAGGTGGAAGAATGAGCGGGGCTCAGAGCAGAGCTGCTTGAAATCTTCTGGCATTTTATTCCTCGTATGTGAACTGTGTGCAAACCTATGGAGATGTAATTAATTAATTTATTTGCTACTCCGGCATCCTCACTGCATTTCTTCATACTGACAAACATGGGCTAATGGATTTGTTTGACAACTGTTCAATGCAAAAATGTATTTGGATACTCAAAATTCACCAATAGTGGTGGAGCTGGATGATTTGTTATCTAAGTCATGTCTTAGGAGCCTTTAGAATCGAAATCAGCAGTTGTCCAAAATAAATTTTATTTCAGCTACAGAACTGAAAATTACGTTCATCAGACTCTTGCAAAAACAAAGCTTTGCTCATTTATTTGTCAAAAGTAAATTAGTCAAAATATCTATTTAGAAGTTATTTACTTCAGATGTTCATGAATTATTTATCTCAGTATTTCCCCTGTTTAACTGTGATACCAGATTTTCTTAATTAGTTACAAATATGTTAAATGATAGAGGGGCAGCTACTAGAGGAGAATTCCCATCTTAATACGTTTTTTTATTTATAAATGTTTACTGCTCCTTTATAAAATTCTGTCTAAATGTAATTTTGTGTACTTTGCAATTTCCTAATATAGGCTGGGGTAGCCTCAAGCTTGTCTGTTTTATTCTTAAATATGTTCAGATATGGATGCTGTGTATGACATATGTAAACAGAAATCCTACAGGCTGGTTTTGCAATTCTTTTTTTCTTCATTTATAGAATCAGAGGTCAAATGTAGAGATTTTGGATGTTACATTGGACCAACACACTGTTCAGCTATGTAATGCAATTTCCTCAAGACCTACTGATATTAAGCATCCTAGATCCCAGATGAAGGCATTTCTCTTCCCTCTGGTTTCACCTAAGAGATAAAATCAATACATGGCTCCACATTTGTCCCTTAATGCTTGGACTGAAATCTTGCCTCTGATTAAGGCAGTAATAGTTTTTTCTCGCTGACTTCAAAGAGACCCGTGTTTCACCCTTCATTTCCCTGCTGGATACTGCTTTTCCCTTTAAGCTACCATGTATCATAAAAAATGATGTGCTTTGGAAACTATAATGCACCACAGTAAAAACTGTAATGCCACAAGGCAATGTCAATATATATTTTTATGTAGTAGTGGGATGACGAAATAAACCAGGAGAGACAAATGTTCCTACTGACAAAGCTCAGAGTTTTTGTTGTATTTATAAATGAAAATACATCCTTTTAAGCAATAAAACCCCCATACACCTGCTTAGTACCATTCCACCAAGGGCAGCCGTCAGGTAGGCTCAGGTTTACTGACAAATCTATTCTTACAATTTCTCAGTTGCAAAGAAGGTTAGAAATGGGATTTTGGGCTCTGATGGGTTTGTGAGAAAGGGGCTAGTATGAGAGAAGTTCTGCAGACTGGGTATCGAAGAATGATCCTGGGGAAACCTAGATTTTAGTAAATTCAATTGTATTCTGAGGTATGGCATCATGGATTACCTTGCTTATTGTGTTCAGTATTCCTAAGCATCTATATTCTTCCTGCGATCCTTTGCTGTAGTTAGGCATCCAGTCCAAAATGTATAAGGGATGATATGATGGCATTCTACCAAAACATTAAAAATATTGCTTGTATCCTTCAACCAATTCTTGTCCAAATTCCCAGGAAAAAAAAGATAAACTTTGTCTTACATTCAGAACTGTAAAAAGTTATCTTGTATGGACACCATAAAGAGTTCAGATCATAGAATCAGAATGGTTTGGGTTGGAAGGGACCTGAAAGACCATCTAGTTCCAACCCCCCTGCCATGGGCAGGGACACCTTCCACTAGACCAGGTTGCTCAAAGCCTCATCCAGCCTGGCCTTGAACACTTCCAGGGATGAGGCATCCACAGCTTCTCTGGGCAACCTGTTCCAGGGCCTCACCACCCTCTCTGGGAAGAATTTCTTCCTGATATCTAATCTAAATCTTCCTGCTTTCAATTTTAACCCATTACCCCTTGTCCTGTGACTACAGGCCCTTGTAAAAAGTCCCCCCCAGCTTCCTTGTAGTCCCCTTCAGGTACTGGTACAGATCTATAGAGAAACTAAGTAGTAGGGTCAGGAACCCTTCAAACTGGGGCTGTTGGCCCTCCTAATTTCATAAATCAGGTCCATTCTCATTATCTGACAGCCTTGACCCTGAAGGGAAGGCCAGGTCTTGGTCCCAGTGCAGTTAAACCCAAATCTCCACCAAATTCACGGTCATCAAAACCTCCTTGTGAAACTCTTGAGTAATACTTCAATGAACTCTGTATTTCTAAACCTATTTTTTGTGATTTTGGGGAGCATATTTGGTCTATAAAGATAAAAACACAACCAAGGGAACATTTTAATGAAAATGTAGTAAAGAATGTCTACACCACAGACAGTTTGCTATAAATATATATATATATGGCCTATACTATACATAGTACTTAGCTAAGTAACTTTCTAAGACTGACAATGTAAAAAGCTGGCAAAGTGAACCAAGGTGAAGTGAAGTCTCCAAGCATCAGAGGTAAACAACAATACCAGATAGGGAACAAATATTTCCTGATAGTCAAACCAGGAGCCTATGCATAATAACCTGTCATAGCTCTTTTCCAGTTTGTTTCTAGTTGGGCTGTTTTGGTTTTTTTTTTTTTTTTTTAAGGGAAAAAGGATGCTCTATTAAGCTAATTCTTTGGCTTACTCAATTTGGTGCATAATTAACTCAATACTGAATGTTTATTTTGCATGTTATATAAAATCAGCTTAAATGGGCAGGAAAACATTCAGAGCACAAATGAGCTCCCACCAGTGACTGAAGATGCTATTGTCTATGACTCAAAAGGAAAGTAAACAGAGGTGCCCGTGCCCAACCTGCCTTTCATTCCACAGATATTAAAAGAAAACAAAACCTCAGAAGTCCTTCCTACTGACATTATTATGCTGACATTTTGAAACATGAAAAAAAATTGAGGGAAGTGCAAAATCTGGGGAATTTTAGCAGAGGCGAGTGCCTCAAATGATATGATTCTAAAATTGTACATTAAATTAAAGATAAAATCAGATGAAAGGTATGTGAGCCATAAATAAGTATCTGCGTGTAAATAACATTAATATATCATGATCTTAGCCAGACAGAATGGGGGCTGTAAATGTGCTGAGGATGATTTGGTTCAAGATTTCAAGTTCCTGGCTACAAAGAACATACAGTGCAGGATTTCAATGCCTGGGCAGTTCCCCAGGGAATGCTGTGAAAAGGAAGTTGGATGTCATTCATTGAAACTCCTGCTGTGAACAGCAATACAGAGATGACTTTTTCAGGCTCTGCAGAGGTCCCATTTAGAGATGGTGGGCTTGCCCAGGAGCATTAGGAGCACTAAGCTCTTGAAAAGTTCAGAAAATGAAGGGAAAGCGCTCAGCCATAGAAATGGCAAAGTATTTGTATGGCTTCAGAAGGAAATGCTTCAGAAGAATGAAGTATTAGGTGGAATGACTTGCTAATGACCAACAACTTATATCAAATATTTGTGCTGAAAAGAAAATGGAAATGACTGGTACAAACGTTAAGGATGAAGTCAAAGCACATCCCTCTGCAGGAGTGCCACTGGGCAGCTGAGGAAACTTGCCAATGACTAATCGAGATTAGCCCTCCACACCCACCAAAGTTAGTAGAATTAAGGTAAAATGTGGCACAGGGCAAATAAGGTTGTTCACCAGCCTTTACTTGTCCTGTCAGCTACCTCTGACAGCAGGTTAAATGCTCAGATTAAAAAAATACATTAATTAAGCAAAATTAATCTTCTTTTATCCCTAGCTGGGAGAAGCAAGCAGTGGGAAGAGCTGCAGTACTTCAGACAGCCCTATGCCACAGATCAGCTGGGTTGGAAAGCAAAGGATGTACTTGTGTGAGTCTGTGAGACACCACCCATACACACATCTGTGAGTATGTGTGTGTGCTCACATACATATAGCCTTGGGAAAGCCAGAAACATTTCATGACTGCCTGGATATGAAGCTCTTTTTCTCTCTCCACTGGTATAGAAAAAGAAATAATTTCTGTGGTCATTAGAAAGCTGTAGATAATTTTCTTAAAACATTTTGCCACATCTGGGGGCCTATTTTCCTCTCCATAGGCTGCTTAACTCTTATTAATATCAATGGGGGTTATGCACACATGTGGAGAATAAATTAGATTCTTCATTGTTTCCTTCTGATAAAATTAAATGTTCTTTTCACATGTTAAAATTAGCTCACATACTGTTGTTCTCGTGGTATTGGAAATAGAGACCATTAGTCACTAAATGAATCTTAAATTATTTTGCCTCTTAATAAAAGACCTTATCCTACTTCTTTTAGAATCAGAAAGTAGTCATTGAAAGCTTCAGTTAGCACTTGAGTGGAGCCTCAGTGTTGGTATGGTTTTGTGACTGTTGATTCATCCTTAGACTGGATAGAAAACCTTTTCTCCCAGTATGGTACATTGTACAGACTAGATCTGCGAGAAGCAGTTGCTTCTTACCAATAAATGGCTAAACTATCCAGTCAAATTTTTATCAATCAATCCTTATTTCCTTTTATTTACAAGCATTGGAAGGCAAATGTTTCTGGCACAGCCTGGATCAGGACTGTCTTAACTCATTTTCCTGTGATGCCTGAAAGTGAAAAATATTAAATGAATTTTCACTGACTTGAATTTGAGTTACAATTTAATACCATCATTATGCAGGAAATCATTATTGTGCATGATTTGGTATATGTAAGATGCTAGCATGGATTTTTTATCTTTTAAGTGTTTTTTGTAGGACAAATGCTTGTATTTATAGCAGACCTATTAATATTTCTCCTTGACATTGCATCAAAGGAATAGCTACAGAGATTATTCCATAGACCTTTTGACATTTTTAGAATATGGAATGCTGAACATTAACATTCAGCTCAGTCGTAAACACAATTCCCTGAGGGATGATAACATCAAACAAATTGGACCATCTTCTTAGAAACTGCATGATCCCCTATGGATCACACAGTAGCAGAGAATGATTAAGCGTTATAACTGCCTGGGACAGAACTGGACATGCAGCTACCTCTGCAAAAGGAAGAGGAATAGTGTGTCAGTATCCTCTGCCTAACTGTCCCAGAAGTGGTGCAAGATGGGTGAATGTCTACAACTTGAGGGGCTGGGGGAATCTGTAATATTAGAAACCTCTTGTTGTAGATATGGTCTTGGAAAATAATTTGACAGAACTCTTGAATAAAACCTGTGTGACTTCAACTTTAAGCTACAGCTAAGAGAAGTGAAGAAGCCAAATGAATTTGTACCTATGCCATACATGGAGTCAAGGAACAGGAGTCAGTGAAGTAACTTGATCCAGGAATCAAGCCAGTATTATCAGAGAAGAACTGATAATCAAACTGTCAGAGAAAAAATGGTATAATAAGAAATAAATTTACCAAAATCCAGAATCAGCGTCTATTTTTTAGTATTTATTTCTTTGAGTGTTCAACAACATGAATACCAATTTTCACTGCAATTCATAAACTATTTAGGCTTTGATTGTTTTTTCCTCCAAACGATAGTTAGCTGACCTAAGCTATAGGAATGAGGTTTTTTGTTCTAAACTCAGTATGCCTCAGAATGTCTTTATGACCTTGAAACAAGGTATCTAGTTGCACTTTTCAGTTTTTCTTTCAGTTTTTCTCTCTAATCACAATAGTATATCTCAAAATATGTTGGAAAGTGTAAAATATAGTTTGTGCTTAAACAGATATGAAGAGTAGTGATAATAATTTTTGCTCCTTGATTAGACTTCTGAATGTCTTTCACGCTCAACTGGAGTTATAGGTCCCTGGGTGCTCTGTTTGAGAGATTCTGACTGAGAAGAATTGTCATGAACATTCAAGTCACACCGTAGCGGGTGGGATCCGCAATACCAGGACACCTACATTTAGGCACCTAGATGCTTTAGTGACATATGTCCCATTACAGTCAATCAAGATTTTGGTCCTATTACAGTCAATGAAGATTTTGTCGATATCATCAATGGATCTTAAAGAGCCATCCAGCTGCCCAGGTGATAAGTACCTGTTTTAGAGAGACGCTGATTCTGCTCTGCTGGAACTGAATCCTATTGAGAACTGAGTCCTACACAGAGTTTCCAGAACATTGCATGTTCTTCTAAATCTTCCATCTTATTAAACTCCAACTTTTTTTAGTCCAGAGATATAAGATCTGGTTTACTGCTTTTTGACCACTTGGTTTACAAGGGGGATTTGTTCTACTAGACCAATCTATTCTCTTTACTAATGCTGCGTTTTGTTTCAGACAATTACCCTGTTATGGTCTTAGTATCACAGAAGTAAGAGATGTTCTATGCAGTCTTATTTCCCCTATTTGAGCCCTTTCCATGTTTGAAAATAAACCTAATCAATTTACATCTGTTCATTTAGGGATTTGTGCCACATGCAGTGAAATGGAATCCTGCAGTGGCTGGGATCTTTGGACTTGAGGAAGCAGAGCAGTCTTGGCCAGTTCAATGTCATTGCGATTCAGACACTGCAAAGGACTTTCTTAGGTACTCTCCAGGTCTTGTGAAGCTCCCTGGGTGAAGGAATTCTCAGGTCTGGGCAGTGTGGTGAGAGAAGGTCCTTCCTTTTCTCCACTTCAATTCTGGCCACACCTTCATCAGAGTCCTGGCTCCCCATCACTCTTCTCCTACCATTGTAAGTGAAAGAACAAATTAATGAATCTTAAGTTTACCTTAAATGAAAATGTTTCTAGCATTTTTAGCATTCTAAGTAAAATATAAGTCAAACAAATCTTTCCAACCCAAATTATGTTGGAATTAGATTTGCAAATAAATCCCAGAATGCAAATCTATTACATGCTTAAGGGGAAAGTACTGCCTCCCAGTCTCTCCTGACAAAAACTTGCCTGCAAATGAATTTCTGATAAAGAGAGGCTGGAACAAGCCTGGAAGCCAACACACCAGTTAAGCTGTAGCTGGCATGGAGTCTCTCTGTTAATGTCACTGACTCAGGATATTTTTCAGAAAAGAATCCTGTCACTTTGTAGAAAGTGGGTAGTTTTAAAATAAACATCAGGTTCATAAGCCCTTTCCCGTTTCTGCTGTCCAAAATGTCTTCTTAAGTAAAGGAAAGCAGGTACAAGTTTGAGGTAGAGAGCAAGAACTTTGCAAAGGAGTCAAAGCCTGTTCTGTGCTCTAGGAATAAACAACTGTATTGGCATCTTCTAAGTAGTTCATTTAGTCATTGCTTAGCTATTTTCTCTGGAAATCTCATAATCATATTGGATATATTTTGCATGCTGATAACAAATACTACACCTGTAGCTCCAGCCCCTGCAAGAAGCAGTCTATGTACTTTTCTGAGCTTTTAAATGCAGAGTGTTTTCAAACATACTAACAAGTAAGAATCAATATCATCAATTGTCCCCAAGGGACGAACTATTTGGTTATTGTGATCTTAATTCAAAACTAGTAGGAGATTTTGCTGCAGAAATAGACAATAAATACATTACTTAAGGCTTTAAGGTTTATTCTGAGGACAAAAAGCTGTGTGATTTTTTTGGCTACTGTGACATTGTCTGTCAAGAAGGTCAATTGGCTATGTATGTTGGTAGTGGCCACTAAGATTGAAGTATTTCAGTCTTTCCTGAAGGGATCAAGAACTGCTGTCAGATAAAATGGAAGAGTAAATGATACCAAAGCATTACACTGGAATACTACTTTCTTAACCTTGCTGTGGCTAATAAAATTCTAATTTGCAAGTCTTGGTTCACTACAGTTGACATGCATGTGAGTAATATGGAATTCCTCTGGTTAAAGCTGTTCAAAGGAGAGGCGTACAATCCAAATGCATTATGCAGGAGAGAATTCGTTTTGGTTGGTTTTTTTTTTCCTTGAATTGTTGTTAAACTATACTCACTTTCTGTCCACCAAATATGCTTGCATTTACAGCCAAATCTTGAATTTGAACTTTGTTCTCCTAAAACCCAATGAATTACATGTTCAGAGATTATATTGGCCTTCTGATTATTGAACATACATTAAAGGATGAGGTTTCCACAGTCTGGATGTGTTAATTATTATCATCAGTACTATAAAATTCTCTGGCTTACACCATATCATCTTCTAAATCAAATACTCTCAATATTAGAGGAAAGTTTTCGAATCAAGTGTCAGTGCAGTGCCTTGATGTTCTTGATGCTTTCAGTATTCATTAAAATTTGTAAAATGCATTTTCAATAAAATAAGACATGTCTTCTTGCTCTGCCTCTGTTTGCATATGGTATAATGCCCAGTTATGAATTATTTCTGCAGATAGATTTTAATATTGCCTTCCCTACTTTATATTATGACTAAATTATCCTCATTCTTCAGACTCCAACCAGAGCTTATGTAAGCTGTAGTGCAGCTGTAAACAACCACTGTCAGGATTGCCTTTTAGTCACGTGTCTTAACCACAAAGATTCTTCCTTAATTACAGCAGTACTTTTGCAGGGATAAACATGTATGATGAAATTTCATACTCTGCTTTTTTCCCAAAGGAAATAAATTGGTTTCAACTGCAGTATCAAACTCCATGGCTGTGAATTTAAGTATACAGAAATACAGTTTCTGTAAGCTGGATTCTTTGTATTATTTAGGGCTATGGATGGAAGTGACCAGAATAGCATCTATGTCAGAGCTGTGAAGTGATGGCAGTGCAGCATGCCTACCCATTTTTCACTGTGCCACATCCACTCTGAACAGAAGCCTCATTTTAAATGTTAATAGACTGTCATTCACATGGAAAATGAAGGACTTCTCTGTCAGCTTAATATTTGTTGCTGAAAGATACAGAAAATCTGAAGTTCCTTAAATCACCTTTGTGAAAGACCTCTGCTTTTAGTTATTTCCCAAGAAACAACTTTGACATAAATGTTTTGTCTTGCCCTCATCTTGAGATAATGCTGTAAAGTTAGAACAGTTTTGCATGCCAAATTTTTATCCTCTGCACCTTTGCAGAAGTACTCATGAGATATTTCACTCAGGGTTGTCTTTCCATCCCCTCTCTACAGTCACATTAAAAAAACAGTGAAAATAACTGTCTTTAAGTGTAAAGTTTTGGGAATATGAAGGTTTGTGCAGTCACTTTGGACAGACTACAGTGGCCCTTGTGCCTACTCTCTTAATAATATTTTGGTTTTCATTCATCGAAAAAACCTAGAGGAATTTTATCATTTTCCTAAACTGTAGCTTGCTGCTTACCAGAGCTTCAGAGTATTTATGTTGCTTGATGGCAATACGGAAACCTGAATATCAACAGTGTAGTCACCTTGGTGCACCTTATCAAAAGACTTGGCTGCTTATGCTGAAATGGGGTGAAAATTCTGATGACTTAAAGCGACACTGCCAAAACCCAAAATTGCCTTAACTGGAAGTGATGACAAAACACAGTGAAGGATTTTAGATCCACCTGCATCTAAACACTTGAACCTGTTTGACTTGATAAACAACTCGAGTTTGCAACCATGTCTTAGCTGCACAGAGGAGGAATGGCAGGAAGGGGATGACATTAGTTTGGGGCCTGACCGTTCTGTCTCATGCACAAACCTTAAATGAGGTTAACAGGGGAGGACAGAAATATTCATTGCCAAAAAAATAGGTTGAGACTGCGTTGTCCCCAGCCATGCTGACTGACGCATTCCTCTGTGAGCACCTCAGAGCTGACAAGGGGAAAGCTCACCTACCAGCATCTCTTGCAGGAGTAGCAGAAATTTGTTTAGCAGTTGTGTTTAAAATTAAAGGAAGTGTTTTGTTCCAGTGACCTGGAGTCAGTCGGAGGGTAAATTCTGTGTGCTTTCTTTTTGTGCCAAGGTAGGAGAACCAACAATTATGAAAGGAAGTTATGTTCCCTCACACCTTTCCTGCCTATTTTCTGAAAGCAGATCTTCCACCCTGCTGGATACAGCCTGCCAGTTTTCATTTTTGTTGGTTTCCCCTAGCCCACATTACAACTGGTTTTGGTGTCCTCTCTGAGCTGTTACTCTTTTCACACAATTCCTGTGACTTGCTTCTACTATGTTGTGGAAACAGTAATGGAACCAGACTGGCACATCGTGGTGTGCTGTGTTAGCACTTCCAACAGCCTTGATGGCACCACCCACAGACAGTCTGCTCAGGGTTATTTTCCTCCTATTCGTGCTTCTCAGAAATCCGTGTCAGCTGCCGAGTGAGGAAGAAATGCAGTCTCTGTGAGTGCAAGGGTTGTGTCTGGTCTCCCCTGACGTGGTGGTGGTTGCTGCCAGACTCTGCTCCAGGGGCGCAGTGCTGCGACCTCACGGTCGGGTGTAAAGCCGTAATGTAAACTGCGTAAATCTCTGCCGTGCTCATCGCTGTCTCTCCCTTCTCTGGAGGAATTAATATGCTTACCAGATGGTTAAAACACAAGCAACACACAAACACCACGCTGTCAAAATATCTAGCTGCCTTATTAGACACACATTTCACCCATGTCAGAAAGCTTGTCTTCAGGCAGACTGCTGAAAAAGGGCTCCCATTTTGAGGTGAATTCCACTTGTTTCCCTAACTTTGCATCAGTGACTTACCTTTATAAAAAGTTAACAACTTCAGCAGAAACATCTTGCTGCATCCTTTCTTCCTAAATCAAAAGGCAGCAGCAGCATCAAATGGATTGATTAAAGGAGGGAGTTCCACAACTTGTGTTGCCCAAACAAGGTACTGCACCTAATTTCTGGTTTGATGCATTCATTCACTCCTCAGTGTGCTCCTGTGTTTTCAGCTACTCCTTCCACATGTGTAGATGTGAAAGTCTCACCTGTGACCCTCCCAGCCACCCCCAGCCTCCAAAAAGCAAAGGCCATGAAAGAAAAGCCCAGGCTTTTCAGAGTGCTGTGCTTAGGATAATGCAGAGTGATGACTGAAACACTCCAAGGTGACTGTATTGCCACACACAAGATTAAATCAATAATATTCAAGAAGTGACTCACTGGTATTTTATTTCGGAAGTGGCCCTGGGACGCCCTGGTTGTCTACTCACTAGTCTGTGTTTTCAAGACTGAGTCTTCCTGCTAACTGATTCCTTCTTTAAATCCATTGAAAAACTCCAGTGATGGGCGGTCTGATTGCGGAAGGTTGACTGGTTTTGTATGAGTGGAACTAATGTGCATCTCACACTGCTGCAAATGCACAGTTTAGCATTGTTTTCTGATCCATCTCCTTTACTTGCAGAAGATATAAGTAGCACAGTCTTGCTGCACAGCTGGGTGAGGGGCATTTAAGCAGCCTCCTGCTCACCTGCTTTTCATCAGGTATCACTGTGGAGAACTGGGGAGGAATTTAAAAAATGCTTAGAAAAACGAAAAGTAAGTGCTGTACCCATATATGCGTGGTGTAAAAGTAAGCCTTTGGTAAACTCACAGAGGAAGAATGACTGAGGGCTGGCAACTGTCCTGGCGGAGTGACTAACACTGTAACTAAAATCAGCACGATAAATGGATTTTAGCATTGCCACATTGCCGGTTTGGTCTTTCTGAGGGACAAATCAAAGTGGAAAGCAGTAGCTGGATACTGATGTGTGACTGAACAATGCAGCATGCTGCTCTCAGTGTGTTCTCAAGCCAGTGGGACACTCAGCTTTCCCAGACCTCTGCTCCTGTCCTGCACACCCGGCTGCACTAAGATCAGGGAGGGGGCTTATGTTACTGGGGTATGATAAGAAAGATAGTTCTCAGAGCCCTTTCGCAAGCTTTCTAAGCAGATAAGACCATTACTACAATGCCACTGTCCTTCATTTGTCAGATTAAGAGTGCATAATAGATTACCCTAGCAGCAGAGTAGCAGATAGCTGCTCTGGTTTGAAGAATCTGGACTACAATACTAAGTATTTGGCTCCACCATATTCAGTGTGTTTTTACATGGTTTTGTCAGAAGAAAAAGCAGCCTTTTTACTGCACACTTGAACTTTCTTGAGCATCTCAAAAAGATATTAATTTACTAGGAATTATAGCAGCTATTTTTGCAAACTAGTGTGACTTTAACCTTCCATTCACATGTAACATTATTAGCTTTCTATGTGATGTGAAAGTAAGTAATTCGGTGCAAAAAAAACCTGCTGTGTGTGATTTTGTTAGGAGATCATAATAACTGATATTAACCTACAGCGTTCATCCATACCACCTGCATGCAAGTGCTCCGGGAGAGAGGCAACAATGTGGACTAATGGTTCTGCAGTATAACTGAAGGCTAATGATGTCTTACTAATCACACTAACCAGAGCGGTGTATCTTTGGACCCCAGTCAAGAGGAACCCAGCAGGTTGCTTTCACTGACAAATTCCTTTAATATCAGTTAATTATCCAATGGGCATTAATTTTCGAAAGTAGGCTCCTGTGGAAACAGAGGGTCAGCAAAATTTGCCTGAGTACTCTAAGAAGCTTGGTCAGAAAGCCCATGTTTCTTTAAACTTTCACATGTGACTGAAATCCCAGGAGACTGATTCCCAGCCCTATTTTCTTGCCACAGTACTGCCAGAAGTCCTAGCACAAGGATTTGCTCTTAAGCACCTTCTTCCCATGGTCTGTGCTGTGCAATTAACACTAAGCCAATGGCAAAGGACATGGCTGACTTGCATGAAATACTGTTTCAGAGAAGCCTGTGCAATGGTTGTGCCTGGAAATCAGAATGTGCTTGCAAGTTAAATTGTAATGACTTGTGCTTGGTGAATGAAGCACTCCGCATTGATTTCTGCCTTGTAAAGAAGACAATGAGTGAACAGTGCTTATTGGACAGTCAGCATCATCTTCAAATGAATCATTTCCACTAATCCTGACGCAGGAGCAAATTGCAGCTTTTTCTCAGGTTTTAACAATGTTGCAATGCAAGTGCTTTTTCCTGCAATGTTTTTCTTTAAGGCTAAAAGTGGAAAGGCAGATCAAGGGAACAGATTAAGTTCATCCACTTTGTATGGTTGAGAAATATCTGTAGGTGTAACCATCAACTTACTTTTGCTACAGCCTTTACAGCCCAAATGAATACTGCAATAGGTTATGAAACACAGAACAGCTCTGTTCCAACATAATTGCTGAACCCAGATTAATCCACTGATTAGCCAAGGCCTGTGTCTAACCTGTCTAGGCCTATAGCATAATATATAAAGAACAATATGAGAGAAACAGCTTTGCTTCTAATACAGTTCAGCCTTTGTGTGAATGAGGCTCCATCTACAATATTTTGTAAACTTGTAAAGATTTTCATTAATCTTGAGTTTTAGATGATGGAAGAAGTTTTTCTATTTCTTTATTTTCCTTGGGACGTCTCTTTGCTCCATGGAGTTAAGAGAGGAAACACTGACTTTTGTTTTCTCACTTAAATGCTGGCTTGTAAACTATTTTAGAGCATGGAGCATTCAGTGCTGCCTGCTGTAGCTCTTCCATGTGGACAGGAAAATCAGAATGGATCTCTCTTGGGGAAGAAGCGGTACTGGCTTCAGTCTTTGAGAGTGGAAGAATCAATTAAATCTGCCACTTTCTTCTGCAGGCTTGGAGTTTTAACTAATGAGTCATTTAAATAGCACCAGCAACTTTGTGACTCCAACTCCTTTAGATTGTTTCTCTTGATTCAGATCCAAAAGGGTTGAGGCTGAATGGATTATCCTGTGTCCAAAACCACCAAGTGACCTTGCTGACCAAACAGTTATTTCGGATTTTCATTTCACTTGGTGGAATACTTTTTCCTTTCTCCCCTGCCCCAGGTCTGAGACAATCTCCAGAAGACTATCAGTTATTCACAGAGCTATATTAATACTATTTTCGGGCTGTTGCCACCTTCCTTCCCATTCTCTCCAACCTCACACAGTTTTCTTGGCCCTTTGAATTAGGACACTTAACCTGTTTTCTCTTAGTCACAGAAGCTGGTCTTTGTTCCAGCCCTCCTGTAGCATATTTTCTGGTCTCTGTTATAAATGCACTTAAAACCCTGAATGGACATGCTATAGTGTGGGTGCAAACTTGTGATGTTGGTTAGCTGGTTTATTTTGCAGTGTTTTAGCTCAAACAGCTGTACCTCACCACAGATCCTGGCTTCCAATGAACAGCAGGTTTGATTTTTTATTGCCAGCTTTGCACACATGTTGTTGTTGAACTACATCCATCTGTAGACTACCTTTTACTGAACCCTGTGCTGTGAAAATGTGGGACCTTCTACAGGGCCTGGTATTCTACTGCAGCCGTGTACTGTTTAAATCCTCATAAAAATATAAATTAATTTAGGGAAAATCCTTCCTTCTTTTCCTCTGCAAAATCTAATGTCAGAAAGCCTTAAGGAAGGTTTATTATCTACTCTTTATTGGAATAACATCTGAAGCCAAGCTCCACAAAATATGTGTTTTCTTTCATTTGCTGAAAATTCTTGAACAGTCTGAAAAACTGTTTCAGGTTTAGATGAAACTGTGTTTAGAATTTTTTCCTTTGATAATGTCAAAATGATGAAGCTTATTTTGCTGTACTATTTGAAACCAACACACATTTGAAAAATTTTTTGGTGTCCAAGTCCATGGGGCTATTCCTGGGAGATTTTTTTCCTGACTAAAATGTTCCTTCAGTATTCTTCCCACAGTCTCAAGATCCTGAGCAGAGCTTTGTAGGGCACTGAATACATAGAGTAAGAAGACCTCTGACCTGAATAGCTTGAAGCCTTCCTAGTCTTTACTGCTTTTTTTTTTTTCCTCCTCATTTGGGAAACAATTGTGACATCAATACATAAAGCCTTTTAGAAGTGCTTTTTTTTTTAAAAAAAAATCAGAATTAGCTTGTAATATCACGGAAAAGCAGCCTTAGATCTATATCTGTGAGCTGAACAATCCCAAAGTGCAAGAGGTTCAGGACATAAAGCAAACTCTGTAGCTGGGGCCTTTCTGAAGTTGCAATGTACTGTTTCTGATCTTGCCTTTTATAAATGTGTTTATGAAAGCTTTCCGCTTCTCTTCCAGTGATGCCAGGAGGGCATCTTATCTGCTTCCTGCCGTAAGTCATCAGAAACTTTCTTTTCCTCTGCTGTATTACTGTGAAAGTGAGAACAACTTAAAGAAGTGAAAGCAATTTGTTCTGCAGGAGATAGTAGATAAAGGGTGCCTAGAGGATTCTTCATACCATGTTAAGATGGGGATAAAATGCGATGACATGATAGACCATTAAGCAAAGCAAAGTAAGCACAGCAGCAAATTCCTTTCTTGTCTCAAATCCATGATAGATCTTCCCACCTTGGATGATTAAACCAGAGTGTCTAAAGAAACAGCCCTGCTGGCTTTGGTGAGCGGGCGTGGGACCATAGAAGTCAGCAGCGTCCTGTGTTCAAAGAGATCAAGGTTTGCAAACCATCAAGAGGAGATCCAGGGCAGCTGCTCTTGCTTACCTCTTCTTCTGAAAATGGCAACACAGTGAAACCAATGCTATAGACTCCTTACCTACCCTTCACCAGGGATCTGGAGGCCCCTGTCCCTGCCAGTTTCTGAAGCTGCAAGAATTAAGAATCAAAGCAAGAGATTAAATGAGACAGCAGTCATATAGCCTAATGTACTGCTCATATGGCAACAGCAGAGTTCATTAACTGTGCTGGTGCTTCAAATATTACTGAACGCACTGTTAAGCAATTAATTTTTAAAGGAATTCTTGGAAACATGAGACCTCTGCTCTGAAAACTTTCTGAAAACGTGGAAAACAAAATCATGGTGGTTACAATTTGCATTAAGCAGAGGTTTCTTTTTCATCCTCTCTCATAATAAGTTAAAAAGTGCTTACATTTTCCAAATTACTGCTAAATATCTAGCAAAACCCAGGATCCTATAAAGCTAGTTCAAGTGAAATGCCTTGTGCCAGAAGAAATAAGATCATTAGTAAGCTGAATTACCTTCCTTCTGCACTGCCTTCCCCACCCACCCCCATTTTACATGCTCTGCTTTAAAGGAAACTTACTTCTATTCCCCTTCTGGACCTCGACTCACGTGTGCTCCGTTGGAGCTGGGCCAGGTAAGGAGGGTAATTGCAGTGGTCCAGTGATGTGCTTGAGGGACAGGACCTTTCCTGGATCATGCTTGCCCCATGGGAGGTTTCAGCTGGATCCCAAGGGCTCACTGTGCAACTCTTGCACTGCACACTGGGCTGGGCATTCCACAGACTGAAGCAGGAACCAAAGACTTGGTGGCACTTACCCTCAATTAAGGTGCTGATGATATGGATTTTCCCTATTCTTCATTTCTTTACAGTCTGTAAAGAAAGGATCAGCTTCTCTAAGTGTGGATGCCCAAATGGTAATATTTGCTCGTGGAATAGGATGCATGATGTTGATCTATCCCATTCTTATTCTTTTCCTTCCATTCATCATGGTTAAGAAATCTCTGTCCATCAGTTTATGCTTGGTAATGACAGACTAACTAAACGGCCCATTGGCACCGAAACCAGGGCTTTTCCTCGCCCAGCCACTTTTTGCTGAATCAGCACTTTTGCCTCAGCAGAATAAATCAGAACAAGTCTTGAGATGAAGAGTGTTGTGTACAAGTAACAGTTCTGAACTGTAAAGATATTCAACTTCCAGTGTATGAGTAAAATAGATGATGCCTTGAAAGCTTTATCACAATAGTGTGTGTGCACGTTAACTGAAACTGACTTTCTCACAAACATTTTGAGCATGTATTCCACTCTTTTTAAATGCTTGTTTTAATTTCCTCTCGCTCTTTGGGAAGGAAATGAAGTTCAGTTCCTCCCCTCCAAGGAATAAATGTGAAAAGTTATTCCTGTTTCCCTAAACTGAGCAGGACTTGAAACAGCAATCTCTTCTGAGTGTTCTCTGCCAAGGCAGAGTTATCATGCGAGAGGCTGGCAGAGATAAACGCTATGAAACAAAACAACCCACCCCCAAACCTCACCATGGCAGTTCTTTCACTGTTCACAATAGGAAGATGACATTTCGGAAGAAAAGCACTATACCTTGGATACCAGCTATCAAACAAGCGCACAGAATAGCTCAGAGTTAACATCTGTGTAATGGAGACCAGATAACAGCAGTGATTCCTCTGGAGGGGCTCACTTGCTCCTCGTGTCCTTTCCCTCCTACCCATTGCAGTCTCACCGGCTGAGTGTTGGCTCCAAACTGCTGCAGGTTGATTCAAGGGGTCCAGAATGATCTCAGATCAGCTTGTGTGCATCCATCAAACTTTGATGACCTGTCTCACAGTGCTATTTAATTTTTTTCTGAAAAACAGATGATAGCTGGAACAAAAAGGTTATGTGAACCTTACATTCCTTTGTAGTAATTTCCCACTGCTAATTATCTATGCTCAGTGCTATTCTCTTCACTGCAACTCATCTCACAAACATGCTTTATAAATTTCTGTCTTCTGTTTCTTCTTTCATCTGTCCCTGTAAGATTCTTTAGCTGGGAATTATCTACCATATTTGCCTCATGCCTTCCAGGTCTTATGTATCTTTTCTCAAAAAGATGATGGGTGGTTGATCCTGTTTTTTAAAGAACAAGCCATTTTAACTTTCTAAAGCAGGCTTTCTCAGCACACTGTATCCTGTTACATTCTGCTAGGGTAGTGGGTTGATTCATTTAATGATGTGTGATTACAGTTTTTTCCCTCCTCCTGAGTACTGAAGTAGAATATTTCATCTCAGAAAGCCAGCCTTTTCCAAACGGCTAGCAAAATAGATCCCTTATGAGAAACATATAATGTGTGCAGTCTCCAAGGTTAAAAAGGAAAATAATGAAAAATAACCAGCTAGTGCAGTTTTATCGCATTTGTCCCCAAGGATCCTGATACTCTGCACCAAGCTGGAGAAGAGAGCCCAGCAATGACTGATTCTGACAGGCACTACTGAAGTCTTGGAGGGCATTTAGTAGAGGAAAGCCATCTCAACAAGAAACCTTTAGCTCCTTGTAGGCGACTGACTACATGCTAGCCCTGCCATTGACTCATTTCAGAAGTTTGCTCATCATTTGTATCAGTCACTATCAAATGGAGATGAAATCATTTGACAACAAGCTGGTGTCTTTAAGTTAGAAAACAGTAAAGTGGCATGTCCCCCCAGGGATGGAGCAGACTCCTCCAAGTCTCGTACTGCCAGCACCTCCAATTTTAACCCCATATTTGGCATTACACATCTCCATGCTGTGTTGCTCTGTCAGCCTTCGTTATTCTCCCTAATTAGGTCAGTGAGAAGGAATCTAGAACTGGTTTGCATTTTGCTGGTGCGTGTTGAAACAGGAAGGATTGCATATCAGTAAGTTCGTGACACAAGCTTAAATGGAAGCAGCTCTATTTCTTAATAAAATAGGTATTTTTATACTACTTACGGGGTGTTTTTCTAGGAGGAATGAGGTTTCCTATCTAGCATGGCCTGCAGAGGGCATAGAAAGAATTCAATGGACACTGAGAATTGCTTTCTGACTGTAACTGCTTATCAATAGCGACCATTAAATGAAGTATTTTACCATTACATTTTAAAAGCTGAAGTATGCACTTTGTTAAAAAAGATGATGACATTTCACTGCATTTTTTCTGGCTCTTCTGGCTTCTTGATAGCGAATAAGTGGATTTTTAAAACACATTTATCCTCCAAACTCTTGTTATCAGAAGAGACTTTGAGACAAGGCCATGGGATAGGAAACTTGTAAATACTTCAGTCACTAGAGACAATAGGATTTAGAAGGTTTTAAAAGTTTCTGGGAAATAAGGCAGACTATTTTTGCCTGAGAGAATTGGGCTTGTTCAGCTTGGAGAAGAGAAGACTCCGGGGAAACCTTACAGTAGCGTTCCAGTACCTGAAGGGGCTAACAAGGAAGCTGGTGGGTGACTTTTTACAAGGACCTGTAGTGACAGGACAAGGGGTAACGGGTTTAAATTGAAAGCAGGAGATTTAGATATCAGGAAAAAATTCTTCATGGAGGGGGTGAGGCATTGGCACATGTTGCCCAGAGAAGCTGTGGATGCCCCATCCCTGGAATTGTTCAAGGCCAGGTTGGATGAGGCTTTGAGCAACCTGGTCTAGTGGAAGGTGTCCCTGCCCATGGCAGGGGGTTGGTATTAGATGGCCTTTAAGGTCCCTTCCAACACAAACCATTCTGTGATTCTATGATATTAGAAATTCCTGTGTGTTCTTTCTATTGTAATAGTCTGCCTTCAGGAATTACTGAGCATTCCTATCAGGGCAGAACTCTAGTTGAAGAGTTTTATTGCATTTATAAGGGAGAAAACAACACTGTTGGTATCATCCACATTTCTCTGTTGCACTGTGGAGCACAGATATAGAGAATACACTTTCTTCTCCTGAATCTTCACTGTTAGCCTCATAGTCCCCATAACTTTTGGCCTTGCTGTTTTATATTGGGATCATTTGACCGGACTTTTTCTTCTGATTGTATGCTGCAAATCCTAATGGTTCCAATAGATAGGCTATTGAGGCAAATCATAAATATTTATAATGCTTTTATCTATTTTCTCTGTATTATTCTGTAGCCTGTTAAACTTTTTTAGTTCGGCAGACCATATTCTTTGCCTACCTCCAACATAAATCCCAGTTATACTTTGCCCTCAGGAAGGTGTCCCTGCAATATGCTTCTGTCTGCTTTTCAGTGTGCTGCTTGCTTATTTGCTGTTTGATACAGTTTGTTTCTAGTACACAATTTTCAGGAAAGGGTGATGTTATGGATAAATTACACTTGCCTGGAGTATACTGTAGCATTTTCTTTGGAATGAACCCTGTAATGTTTGTTTCTCTGTTATTTTAAACTTTGAAAAATTTTTTTCACCAACATTATCTCCTCTTCGTGTTTTCTTTGCTGTACTTGTATGGTTATAATGTTTCATATTCCTTGTTGAGGTCCCTTGAAAGTTAACATTCATTTTCTGATACAGGTGGTATTTGGTGAGTTTTGGAACAGGTACCATTGTACAGGAGACTAACTAAAGCTGAAAGAAATTCAAGCACCTTATTTTGTCTGGCCGCTCTTCTAGCAAAATAGATTATGGCTTGTTCAGCCTCTTTTTGTTTCCCTTGTAATGATGAGTTACCATGAAAGCAAGCAGTTGCTAATCTGAGTGAGAGTTGTGATGCAAATACTCCTGAGCAGGGGTTAAACAGGCAGCCTTAACTCTGAAACTTTTGAGCTCTTCCCTTAACAGTAACATTCTTTTAAAAGGCAGCTACTTGTTTCCAGCGAGTCACAGATTCTGCTGACCCACCTTTTTGAGTCTGACCTTCTGCTCTGTATTTCCCCTCCCACCTGTTTCTCTGCCAGACCTGTCTCTTCCATGGCTTTGGATTTTACTTCCCATTTTTCCATCTTTCTGTGTAATTTTTCTTACCCAGCTAATCCTTCCAACCCTGCCATCTGAAATTTTTCCCCTACTGATCCTTGTCTCGTATCAGCATGCCCTGGGCTCCTCAGCCGCTCTCTAACACCTCTGCCTTCCCTCCCAGAGCAATGTTCCTTGCCTAGTCTTTTCCCCTTCCCACTTGCGAACTCCTCCCAAGCTCTCCCTCCTGAAGTTTCTCCTCCAGATTTTGTGTTCTGCATCCCAAGACACTTCAATATCCAGTCTTAGTGGGGAGAAGTACTGCTTCCACCATCCTCATCCCAATAGTGTATTCTATTTTTCACTTCCCCATCCACCATCCCATCTTCTCCCATCCTCATTCCTTTTCACATTGCCTTCTTCTCCTCTGCCACATCATGGACAGAGTAATCATCCTGCCAAAGTACTTGCTTTGAAGTCCAGAAACACAAGACCTGTTTAAAGGGAAAATTACCAGGATGCTTTAAGATGGAAATGATTGAACAAGTAGAGATCAAAGTATTCTCCCCTAAACTGTCTTGGGTCAGAACCCTGGCATGGCAAATTGCAGCTTAACATAGCTGAAACTGGGCAATGGGAAACAGGCCTTATAATGGAAAGGCTCCAGCACTTATCATACAGAACATACTGGGAAAATACAGTAGCTGTTGTCTATCTTGTGCACATTTTCCATGGCCATATAAATTTTATAACACTGGTATTATAGCTATTTCTAACGTGTTCCACTGAAAGTAGTGGCACATGTAAGGGAAAACAGGGAAACATCTAGCTTTTGGGGAGGGCAGGAAACATCTACAATGTTGTTCTGTAGTAGCATTTTTGTAGAAAAAAGCCTTTGCTAAAAAAGAGTCAGGGCTGACAAAAAAAAAAAAAAAAAATCTGTCAGCAGTGAATAAACAAGTTTCCTTGTACATCCAGGTTTTCCATGCTTTCCATTGATACTTTTTTAAGTGCAAACACTGAATATGTATTCCCCCCTTCACACCTGAAAGTAAATGGTCTATACTTGCCAACCACCTTTTAGCAATGGGCTCTTAAGACACAAAGAAACCTTTGGAGACAGACGGCTGTCTGAACCATGTGTCTGCACAGGGAAACTGGCAGCTGCGTATGCTTTTGCATCTATGAAAGTGCCTATCTATTTATAACCATCTAACTGATTTTTAAGCAACTCTTTGGCCAAATGAGCAACTTCACTTTAACATACATTTTCTTTCTTATTAGAGGAAATTATTTAAAAGAAAAAAAGGTCCATCCTGACCCAGGCAAGTTTACCGCCTCTGGAAGGCTCTCCAAAGGGTGGACAGAAATTTACAGACGACTCAAAGCAATTTGGTTTTTTCTTTGTTTCTTTCTTTCTTTTTTTTTTTTATTTTGGTTTTTTGCTTGTGGTTTTTTAAGTGTTGGTAAAATGGAATATGGATTCCCTTCTTCTTGGGCTTGTGTAGAAAACCAAATTACAAAAACCACAAGTGCATCTTGGGTCTACAAAATTTAGTGGCCCTAAGCATAATTGATTTATTTCAATTTCAAGAAACAACATGCTGTTATTTTCCTTGATAGTAAAAGGAAAATTAGGCAAAACCCTACAAGCAGCATTAGTGATGGAGAGCTAGGAGCAGATTTTTCTTCTTCATGTATCCCTGATATTATTTTTTTAAATTGTTAGGCTGAGATTAGCTTTAGCTATGCTAATGCAACAGGATAAGTAGTAAAGGAAGATGATGTGGGACAAGTTTTGTACCCATAAATGCTATTTCCTTGGTTATATTATTACTCATTTTTAAACACTTGCCCTCTGGACTCTCAGAAGCTGGTACTGCTAACAACTCCTGGGCAACTTCTAAAATCTTTTCAGTTCATACTTTTCTCCTTTTAGTTTAAAGAAATTTATGTTAAAAGGGTCTATGAAGAAGTTATTGCTTTTAGTGATAATCACTGGTGTTAAGAAATCTCTCTGGGACACCAAATTGTCTGTAATACTTGTAATATAAATTATTAACAGAAAGAAAATCAGAAATAGAAAACTTAAGGCAAAAATAATGGTGGATAGTTAAATAATGATTCAAAATGGTAAAAAAATTAAAAAAAAAACCAACTTGCTTCATAATTCATCCTCATAATACCTGTTTCCCACAAACAAGATTTGAAACAGGCTATCTCTAGCAAATAAATCACTCTTTCTTCAGATTTATCTGGTTTATGTCTTTAAGCTGTTCTCCTACCATATTGGTGTAAATGCTTCCTTTTTTTCTTAAAAAAAAAAAAAAATCTCCACCAGCTCACTTGCAATCATCTGCCTTGAACTTTTTGTTTAAATAAACCCACTGTGTGAAAAGTCCACTTGTGGACTTGAAGCCTGGATCTTTACTGGCCTGTTTGGATGCCTTTCAGAACAGGACTATGATTTCAGAGTGTTAATGTTTTTTCCAGAATAGATAGCCTGTTATCAACTAGTAAGATCTTTTTAGTTTGTTGTCATTCCTAGTTGAAGAAGATAGTCACCTGCTGTTTTGAGGCTTTACTGATGTTTTGAGGAACAAAATCTTCTAGTGGATGGTTTGAATTTCCTGTATTAGACATTATTTCCTTTTCTCCAGGTCTGTTGTCTCCTTGCATCCCTGAGCAGCAAGATGTGATCCTACTGGAGGCTGAACACTGAAGGAAATAGGTCAGAAGTGTTGGGCTGCACAGGGACAGGGTTTGGAGCCCCCAGCATCACCGTATGTTCAGTTAGGTTTGCATTGTAACTGTTTTCCTCCGTTAGCAAATATTTTACTTCCTTAATTAATAAATGTCTCGATTTTAATGCATCTTTTCTTAAGAGTCCCGAAGATGTGTTTAGCTATTATTTTCCACCCTTGGATTTCATTGCAGATTCCAGCTGACCTTCTGTGTGGCTATTCACTGCGGGCACGTCACTCCTCTCCTCTTGCATGACATATGAAGAGAAGCTAATTCAAAGCGTTCATTGTTTATGGCTGGGTTTTTTTCAGTTCTTTTAGCTTCGGGGGTTTAGAGCTGGAGAACAGCTAATCAAAGGCTAGTGCAGAAAACTGATTTCAGCTGTCCCTTTATAGGTTTCACATTTTTTCAGGCATCTTCTCCCCTCCTTAATACAGTCCCCTTCCCTAGAATCAAGAGGAAAGGAAAGGTGAGTTTAAAATTTTCTGAAAGGCATGCCTAGCTACAGGAAATTAAGGCTAGTGGATCGTTTTTAGCTTTATGCCCTCTATCCCTTCACTTAAATAATTAGCTGTTGCTGATGGTTGCCTCCAGGACTAACAAACTTTCCTCACGCATAATCCCAGGAGAGGTATCTCCAACCTTAAACATGTTTACAGCCTATTCATAATCAGGGAGGTACATATAGCACTTCAGAAAAAAAACAGCCTCTCGTATGGCCAGAGCTTAAACCAAAGCCAGGTACACTTCCCTCTCTTCGTCTTTTTGAAAGGGCAGATCTGTTTCCTTCAACAATACTGTTTATAGCTTCACCAGATGAAAACTGTCATATCCCATTTCTACTGAGAGTGAGTGATATCTATTGGCTAGCTGCAGAATTAAGAAAACAGAACTTAGTTCAAGTTTAATGCTTGCATAGACACCATGAAAATTTCCTTCAAATGAGCCAGGAAATTCTAAAGATCATCTCATTGCAAAAAAATTGCTGTCTCCAAAGGTCAGTTTAGAAATGTTATGACCTGTGATGTCCTTTAGTATTGGCTGCATTTCCCAGAAACTATGTGAATTCTGGATGAGATGACTGCTCAGGCTGGAGTTATATGTTCAACACCAAGTAAAGAGACAGTTACGTCTTTTAAAGTGACATAAACCTAGCAAAATGAGCTTTCGAATTATGAGACTACCAATCCAAACAATCATGTCCTGCAAAGTCTATATGGAATCCTGCTGTGTATTTCAAGTAAACATACTTTAAAATGTGTTGCTTGAACTGGCTGAACATTTCCTATATAAGCCTGATTTATATTTTTATTTATAGTCTAGTATATTTACCCATTTTTCCAGTGATTTCCATGCTACCAGAAAAATGATTTCTGTGTTACTGGAGAAATTACTTTGGATAACACTGTCCCTAGTCCCTGGAAACTATCTTACTTTATAATTACTTGGGAGCTCAAGAAATAAATCTTCATTGCCTTACACGCAGTGACAGAGACCAGGGAACAGAATGATGAAAGAGAAGATTTAGGATCTTCCTATGGTAAAGAAGGGTAGGAACAATTTTCTGTTGTAAATCCTGTACTCTTTCTCTTAGATGAATATGAAGCATTTGAAATGCAATGCAATTCTCTGCATCAGCCTGCTTCTTAAGGTTTCTATTTGTGTATTTCAGTTTTGTTACCGGATTAGCAAAAGATCATCTGACAAAAGGGTGGATGTAAATTCTCCCTATACCTCACAGGAAGAGTAGGCACATACATCTTTCTTATTTATACACAATCCTCCCCCGTTCCTTCAGAAAATTACTTCAGAGAAGCAGTCCATCAGTGGATGCTACCATTAAAGTACATGAGATAAATTATTAACCAACTTCCCCAAACTTTTTGTAGATAAATTTTAGATAAAGCTTTGCTTTACTGTTTCATTACTCATTAGATTTATACTCTAGGATTAGAGACCTGCCTGGAATAGATTTATTTTTTTCTTAGCTCCTTCATGGGATGAATTATGATAGTAAATCCATGAAACTATCTTTGGACCTTTTACAATATTAACAGATTTCCATCCTTCCTTGCATAAGAAAGCTGTATCCTTTGAGACTTCTGCTGGTCTTCCTCTCTCTGATTACAGAAACTCTATAACGCATACACAAGGGTGGCTTAGAGGTGTACAGATGTTTTATCTAGCAGCTACACCCTAAAGACGCTGACAGAAATCTAGGTGAAAAGCTAAATGCTAGCTTTTTTGTGGCCTTCACCCCATCAACCACCACATTTTGCACCCTGAGCATCACCTTGGCTCACAGCACAGAGCTGCCTGGAAACAAATGTCTCCTGTCGGAGCTCCTCAGCAAGAGCTGAGACACATCCATCCATGGTCTGGTACCACTGCTGCCTCGACAGACCCAGGGAAAAGCACGTTCTTCATTTGCCAGGTCTGCTACTTTATCTCCTTTATCAACTTGTAGTCAATTCACTTTGACATTGTATTATTCTCCTGCACCAAATTGGCCTTATCCTAAATTCACAGCATTGCAAGAAACTCCGCGAAGAGTCTGAGTCCTTTCTGAAGACTTTACAATCCTTTATTCATTAATTTAATGTATTGGCTTTGGAATTAAGTGGACTCAGGAATCAGTCCCCATAGGAGTCTCTGGCAGATGGCTATGTTCGTCTCAGTTTAACTGCACATACAAAGTTTCTTAATTTGATATCTCAGTCCTTTACCAAATCACTTATAAGCAAAGTGTTATTTCTGTGGAATATTACTGGCATCTCAGATATAGAAAAAAAAATATTACGAGTGGCTTACTTTCTCCAGGTTGGTGTAATATGAGCAAGCTGCTCTTGTAGAAGCACTTGTCAGTACCAGTTTTGTATGAGTAAATGGATAACTAGGTTCCTATGACTTTATTTCAACTTATCTCTCTAGTATAGGCAAATATAAGGTCCATACTAAAAAAAAAAAAAAAAGACCAAAAGTTCAACACGGCTCTTCATGAGAGAGACCTGTAATATATCTGGCTATTTATAAAGAAACACATAATGGGAGAATTGTTCACTGGAGAAATTCAGTTCATAGAAGCCCTGGTTTTGCTTCTTTTTTTTCTTGGCATTTAAAGGAAATCTCCACTTCCATTGAAAGCATATAACACTTTAATCTACCCAAAAGGTGTAAATTAAAAAGAATTATTGAATTTCCTTTGCTGACACTTTATTACATATTTTCACTAAACATACTGAAGCTGCATTTTATTTTTACAGTAACTTAGGCCTACCACATTTCAATTAGATTTGCCTAAGAAGGAAAGCAAAGAAGAGAGAGTAATAAGTATAGGCAATAATTGAATAAAAAAATAACAGCAAATAATTTTCTGTGGTAAAAGAACTGGTACAGAGACAAAACTGAATTTACTGGTATCCCAAGTGAAACCTCAAATGAACCACAGCTGGGTGGATGAGAAGCTCACTACTTGTCCATTTAAGCCCACACTGGTTTTTACGGGGAATGGATTCCACAAGCTGTGTAGTTGAGATCATGTGGTCAGTCCTGTGTGCTTTTCACTGAAAGGACAATGCTTAAATAATAAAAACCCATTGACAAAAACAGTATAAAAATGCCTTAGGGGATTCTATAGTAGAAAACATTATTTTCCTGAATTAATTACAATCTCATATGAAGTTCTATGTGGGAGCAGAGAATTGCAGGTTCATGTTGTTTATTTAAAGAATAGGGTTTTGTCAGGGTAAAGTCTAATTAAAGTGTGCAGAGAGGTGAAGGAAGAGTCAATGTTTGCTTTCATTTGTTATCTTTCTATACTACTGTGAGACAACTCTAGGTAATATGCAGGGCCCTAAGAGTCAGTCTTTTTGTTTTTCTGCATTGTGCTGTTATCACTATTGTAACCTTTTGTACCGACAAATCTCTTTGTAAAGACACACATGTAAAGATAATAGCAAGCTGCACAAAATTCAGCCATCAGTAATAGGGTAGATGTGGGAAATGTTCATGAATTAGCCAGCTGAGGGAGCACAAGCCATCGGGTTTTCAGTAACAGCACAATGGATTTTAGGGGTCTTGCAAAAGAAACAGCATGGTAGTTATTATGCCTGCTTGATTTAACTTTCCAGTGAAACATCTGAGGGAATTTTTTACATGCAGGATAGTTTGGGTCAGAATTGATTTGACAGTGTGGATTATTACTGCTCCTTCATTTAACGTCCCTGTCTAGAATATACATTTTTTTAATTGAAGCTTATTCCCAGTCAGTACTGATTGGTTTTAAAGGTCTGAGATGAAATCCTGAACCACCTGAAGTTAATGGCAAAGTATAATTTTGGGGATTAAAGCCAAGTTTTCATCCCTCACCTAAATACAAATTATATCACGCGGTGAATATGAGAATAGTATCAGACTGCTCAGCCCATGATCCTGCATGTGGCAGCCAAGCAATAGCAACACCTGCAAAAGGAAATAACGGCAGGACAAACAATCTGGGGCCCAGAGAACTCTTGAATTAGTTGGAATATTTCATACTGATTTGACAAAATAATTCAGCGGCTAAGCCAACAGAAGACTGTCAGTCCCTCTTCCTGTATGCACCAAGCCAGGTTTTGCTTTTCTGTAGGACAGAAGCAAGCCAAGGTCTTCTCTTCATCTTTAAACTCCAGGTGTCCACGTGAGGATGTGTTGTGCTGTAACTGAAACAGCCTGGGTTTGCCCTTTGAACTTGCTTTGCAGACCACGATTATGCAGATAGGCAGTACTGAGGAAGGCGGCATTCGTAACCGCTAACACATGTGAAGTTCTGGTCATAAGCATGTTGTTTTCATTACAGTTTTGTTCTCCACAGCTACTCTGACTCTGAAGTGTCGGATTCCAGTTTGATTTCTTCGTTAGGAAAGCTGCTGCTTCAGTAGTAACGAGCAACAGAAAAAGCACAGAAAAAGCTGACAGAGGTTGGTTTTGTTTAAAAACATTAGCCTGGGTTAGACAGTGTCTAATGCTAATGCCTGGGACGCGTTCCTTGCATTGTGCTTGGCAATTCTGGAAAACAGGTCAGCCTGGCCAATTTCACACAAATTGGTTAATTCATACAGCATAGGCTGGAAAAGACATACAAAATAGTAATGCTGCTTCTTTTCAAAAAGTAGTAAAATGCAGACTCTACTTTTTCTAAAGAAGCTCAGGTGTGCAGTTATTCTGCTCATCTACCACCGTAGCCCATCATTTTACACCAGCTTGCTATGAAGTTGGTTTCACATTTCCCTAAACAGAAACCTGCTCTCATGTTCCTGTAAAGCTCTGTCCACCTTCAGAGCAAAATGTGACTGCTTCCTATTTTTTGTTCATAGGAAATAGTACAGGGTACCTGCATTATTATGGTATTGAATTTATATGACTTTCTTCAGATTTATGAGAGTAAATAAGCCAGGGTTCACTGTTCTTTGCCTTTCCCTTAAGGGAATCATGCTTGAGCTTATTTTTTTGTTTGTGCTCCAGGAAATTTCTTCTCTTCCCGCCGTGGGCAAAAGTAGAGTTATGGTAATGAAAATATGCACATAATATTAAAGGGGAAAATCTTTGTCCAAAAGGAAATGATAAGGAATGCTTTAAGGGTAAATTAATTCCGTTAAACTACTAAAACTTTACTCCACAGTCTCTGCTTGTGACAACTAAACTCCTTTTGATACGAAAAAATGCTTTCTTTAGGCCTTGTATAATTAGTTTGGGAAATGAGGTAGGTGGATTTTGAGGTGACAGTGGAATGTGAAGATTAAATTTTGAAATTTGACCAGCAGTGTTTGGAAGACAAAGAGATGGCTGAACAGCAGGGTTGTCTGCAGCTGCTGGCACAGGTAGACTGCATTTTTCTGCCCAAATGTGACTCTTCACCACTGCCCCCACATTTCTAGCATCAAGAACAATGAAAGATTTGAGATCAGACATTTGCTTGCAAGGAAAGTCAAAGATGTATTTTGCTGATTCTGTAAGAATTTTCTAAATTGGATGATGGGATTAGCATGACCTGTGTGCTGACATGAGCAGAGATAGAGGTAAAGGAAGATAATGTTTACGTACCATATACTTTTTGAGGCATTTCTCTTTGACCATGTGTTCATGCCACATTCAGCTTGTGCCAGCTGCTTCTCATTCAGTGTTTGATTTCCTGAAGATGCACTGGTAGAGACACTAGATGAAATAAGACATTTTATATTAGAGACAAGTAAGTCTCACTTTATTATTTGGTGGGTCATTTATTCTGATTGTAACTGAGTTAACAGCAAAACTTTCCTATCAGATAGCCCAAAGGGTAAGTTGAGGGACTCTGAAATGAGATACATGGAAGACATGCACACCCTACTGTCACAGGACTCTGTTGGCCCATTGGTCTTGGGTCTTAAGCAAACAGGGGCGATCAGTCTCCTAAATGACAGCAATGTAGGACACTGCATTGGAAGCTGATTGGCAGTAAACTGTCCAGCCCAGTCTAGAAAGCATTGCTGGCATAGTTATGCCATGAACACACACCTGTGTACACTAGAAATTTATCCTGGGCTGAAGCCCATCTAGGGGTACTAAAAATAGCTATCCAATGGGTCCAGTCCTGCCCCATCCTTTCCCACGGCTCCTGCTGACTGGGTGGCTGCATGAATATTTATGCAGGGAGGGGTAAATATGTGAATGAGCATGAATATTACCCCAGAAAAGCAGTGGGCATCCTCAGCTGGGGAGAAAGAGGACATCACAGGTATAAACCTCTTGGGGAAGTGCAGTGTACAACATGTCACCCCCAAAATGCCCTTACAGCATAGCAACTTCCATGCCAGCCCAGAAGGAAGTGAAGTCCCAGGTGAGGTCCCATGTCATCATGGTCCTGTTGACAGCTGCAACCCTTTTGTCCTCCATCCAAGGCAGGTTCTCAGGGCTGGGAGCATCAAAATGCTACTGTGGTTAATGTGCTTCTGGGACCTGGTCAAGTGCAGCATAGGTATGTTAGCACCACCGGAGCTTGCTCAGGGGGCTTAAATAAGGTAACTAGTATTTATGGCTAGAAGGTTTTTAATCTTATACTGAGACTTAACCTAAGGAGATGAATAACCTGCCAGATTCTTATATCTGCAGGCTGCAGATTTCAAAGCCATTTCTCCTCATCCTCTCAGTTCATGGAAAAGAATCTTTTCTTTCTTCCTTCCCTCTTTTAGGGGGTAGAGACAGGTTGGAAGGTAAGTTTTCTTCTGTGCTATTCTCCTGATCTGCCTTAGTCCATGTTCAAGCAGTCACCAGAGCTGGCTCAAAGGAAATGGTGGATGAGGAGAGCATGTCTGTTTTGCCAGAAGTTTGCATATGGAGTGGCTCAGGTGTATCGTAAAACTACACCTTGGGGTCACTAGGATGAATAGGACAGTTCACTGGTCCTAGAGCTACTGTTCCAGGTGCTCTGCACCTGTTATTCTGCTCAGACATTGGCCTTTTTCTTTGCAGCCATAATCATCATAGGCGCTGGCACCTAGTATTTTGTGCGGTGAACTAGGAGCTTGAAAACAAAGCTGGTATGTCATGCCTCTGTGTTCCTGGATAATGACATAAAATCATTCAGCAAAAAATACTTTTAAAGGATCAGGTTTCTATGTGGTTGGACTGCTCAATTTCCATTGTAAGTAATGAGATTTTGTTATTTGAATCCTCCAGAGGATTTGACAGTATTTGCCCACAGAATCTTGAATCCCTTTGGTTGTGATATTAAGTATAATTTTTGCTCATTAGGAACTGATTATGTGAACACTGCAAAGAACTAGAAAATAAAAAACATCAGAAATCTATAGTCATTGTATTAAGGCTGAATTTAAAAATAATGCTAGGCAGTCTAACAGAGAAATCTTGCAGTCCTAACACACAACGGACCATGTAACCTCAGTTTAAATCTCATGGAATCAATCACCCTAGTGGTCCCTCCAATCTTAGGGTGGGAAATCTACACCTACAATTAGGTACTATATTCACACCAATAAACCTAGCTCCTAGGTTATGATCAGCTTCAAAAGAATTGCTTATGGAGGTGGGTTGTATGTGCTTCACCTTCTCTTTGTTTCTCTGTTCTCTTCTTTGCAATTAAGTAGACTCATTTGTACTACTTTGATAAAAGCCATTTTGCAAATGATTTTCTGATGGCTTTAAAGCTCTAGTAGCTGTCAAAAAATACCAAATGTCACAGAACTGATTATTTATTTTGTTGTCTAATATAAAATATGTTTTAACATGTTCAGGTTTTTGTTAAAGATACTGAAGAAAAAAGAAAATTCTTTGAGGAGTCAAATACCCTTTCCCCAGGAGCAAGTTCTGGATCTTGCATGCCTGTCCAAAATACGATGGCTTGGGAGTCCCCTACCCAATGCGCTCACAGGGCAGGAGGCAGAGGGGCAGGTCCAGCAGCCACCTCAATCTCTCCAGCATAAGAAATGGAGAGATGCTGCTAAATTACATACTGAATGGCCTCACGTTGGCCTTCTGCGATTAAAACCAGCTGAATGGACAAGGGTCAGAAAGGGGCAGGGGGGAGGTCAGGAGCCGTCTGGCAAAGGTGTCCCTCGTAGCAGTGCTGAGGGGGGAGAGGCAACCAAAGGGAGAGGAAGAACTGGCCACGGCGTTTGCTTTGGCCTAATTTCAAACAGAGCGCCTTCAGACCCTGTTTATACAATCCTGTCTTTCAAGAGCTGTTTTAATTTCTTTAACTAAATGTCTGCGGGCCCTGAAGGTTTGAGTTATCCCATGGAAATCAGAAGAAATGCAGTCTAGAGAGCTGATGCAGATGTGACCGCGCGTTTTGTAAGCTTCACATTAGGAGTAAGCGCCTCTGTTACAGGGCACAGCTGAGCAGGGACTGCAAGGAAGTGTTGGTCTTTTTGATGGATATCAGGTTGTAGGTGCCAACATGGTATGGACATTTTCTGAGCACAAAGTAATACATTCCAAATAATTCCCAATGAGTTTTACTTCAATAATTTTATTATTTCTAACTTTGCACTTTTTCATAAGTATTTGCACATCATATGTATAAGTACTGTCCGCCTCTTGTAGCTGGGCTAATACGTGTTTAACACACAGAAATGTTTCCCTCATTAACCTCTGCAAAAAAGGCAATAAACTTACACAAATGTTACCTTGAAAAAAGAAGGTGAAGTGCTATTAGAAGTCTTCCAAGAGGTCTGGCAGTACAGTACTCTTTTTGGAGAGGAACACTTGGCTAGTTTGATAAGGCTGGAGTCTGAAACATATCCAGCACAGTGAAAAGTTTTGAACGGCATGGATGCTGATGGCTGGACACCTGCCCCCAAGTCCTTTGAAACATCATGTTTGATCCGGGCCAGAACATGAAGGATCTGCTCAGAGTAAGGCTTGGGAAAACTAGTCTCTTGCTACTAAAAGTACCTTCTCCTGGCCCAGTGGCATGATACCCACCACCCCAGCAGCTGGCAGGGCATCTTCGCGCTGCATAGCCTGCTCTGGACCAGCCTGTCCATAATGCTGGGACAGCTGTCCCAGGGACAGTGAGATGTTGATATAACTCTGTCGCTCAGTTAGGAGGTGAAGAAAATAGCTCAGAAAAATTGCATGTGGGCTAGAAGCTTCTGTCAACTTTTATTGCCCTGTCGTCTTTGGCTTTGGAGGGATGGTTTGCATAAGGCACACATTTTGCTGATAGGGCTGCATCCATGCAAAATGCTCTGCTGCTATAATGTCCCCATGTATCAAAACCTGCAAAATCTATCAGTTAGGCAAGGCGCAGATTCACCTGACCTAAATTCTGTCCCAGTCCCAGTGCTGGCTGTTTCCAATTACCTCAATACCTTTAAAGGTTTGCAATGAGGCCGTGAGGCCCCACATGCTATTGTCCCCACTGTAAAGTAGTCAGAGCTGTGTGTTTCATATCACACGGATGTTCCGAAGACAAATTCTTTAAAGACAATGTGCTATTCAGACACTGTAAGAACAAGGTCATATATATATATATACAGGTCATGTATATCTATGTCCACATTTAGATAGCACGTCACTTCTGCAAAGATGACATCTGCCATTTGTTCTCCTTCAGTGCTGAGATATTCATATGGCTGAAGACAAACTTTGGCACTTTTGGGGGTTAAACTTTAGGATATCCAACTCTGAAAGTGTGACGGGACATTCTCCAAAGGCCTATATTTTGGTTTGTATCTTTACCTACGGAAAACCAATTTCAAGCTTTCCAAATAGAAGATTTTACCTTTCCCAGCAGATCTTGCCTTTCGTTGCTTCAAACTAGCACTGTTGGAAAAGTTGACATACAGTCACTCATAATATTCCAGAGCTTGGACCGGACTTGGATCAGTAAATGTAAGGCCAGTGACAGCAAAGCAACGTGGTAAAACTCACAAATGCCTGCTTATGCAGGGCATGATATTGTTCTCAACATCTCTGAAATAAAATCTTGTCATCTGCTTCTGTGCTCCATCGTGGGAAGGTGTTTGAATTCAAACAAAGAAAAAATTGATCTGAAACCAGAAGTTAAGATGCCTCAGGAGCACCAAAGCCTGTATTTATTCTCCAGCCCAACAACTTCTTTACCAAAACAGGGTAGAGAGGAATCTTAGGGCAAAATCCTAAAAGGTGGTAGATATTTAGAGATATTTATTTAATCTTTTTTTCTGATCCTAGTGTTGCTTGCTGCCATCTTAGGTGAACTGATTTGTGACAGAAATGTCATACAGCAATACAAGATATTCCAGGCCGCTTCTAAACCTGACTCAGCACTTTCTCATACGATGACAAGCTTTGGTGTTTAGAAATTAAAGTTCTGCTGTGGAAACCAATGTGAAAAACCGAAAAATTGTGTAACATTTTTAAAGTATGTGATAAGAACTCCAGTAAAACAGTGTTTTTAAATTGCACTATCACTCAGCTTCAATTTCAGATAATCACAAAGGCTAAATTTAAACAGGGTTAAAGACTTCACAGAAATAGATGCTGGGCCATTTTATAAGACAAGTTCAAACTTAAGGATCACTTTGCTTTTATGGTAGGCCTTAGGCTAAATGATAATTCAGCACTTACTGGTTGCTGTTAAAGAAAGAAAATAAATTGCATTGCAGTTACTTTGAATGGGAAGTTTTGTCACAAATAGCCAACACCCAATGCAGTTGAACTTTTCTTACAGTGCAATGTGTGGGTACCATAGACTCTTCTAAAATAGCTGAAATGACCTATAAGGTAGCTGAAAAAACTGCATTTTTGCTCTCTATTTGCACTGTGCTTGGCATAATGGGATCTGTCTCGTAGTGAGTGTTTTTAACTGCAATAATAACACAGGTAGGAATAGTCTACTTTCAGCCCTACAGGGACTTGTTATTCATATGCATGTATAAGCTTTCTCTTAGACCTCTGTTTAGGGGTAGAAACAAAGCAGAGATCCCTTCAAAAAACATTAGGCCTCAAGTCTTTTGAACTAAAATCCAAACTGGAAAGTTTCTCTCAAAACACCTTGAACGGAGCATGAATTCAAGGATTGTCGAATGGAGGCTAAAAAAAGTCATGAAGTACTGAAGACCTTAATATTTCAAATTTAATTGTATGCAGAAACTAAGCTGAATCTAGTGTCGGGGGGTGGGGAGTGAAACACCATTACTCATGGGAGAGCAGAATATTTCAGTTCAGACTGAGTTTTCTCTGTGCTCAAGTGCAGACCTAGGTTCCCTGTAGAAAATTAAAGGCAAAAAACGTTTAATGCCTATGAGTAAATGCAGGTAGTTACAAAAATTAACAGACCTATCCTATACCGTATAAATTGTCCTAAATTAGCTTCCACAGAGAATAGATAACCTTTGACTCCTTTCTGTATTAGAGCTAGGCTGTAAATTTGAAACTGCTTAAATTAAAATGTAATACAATTCCTTCCAGGTGTGAGGGAGAACTTTGTACAATAATAGAGTTCTCTTCTCTCACTGTGGGTTTGATATGAGAAATGTAAACACTCATTTAATAATAATGCCTGGAATGAGATTCAAATTTAAACTTCATCAGAAAATGACCTAAAAACCAAATTCAAGCAGAAGACAATTTTGATTATAGGGTTTGTGTTTTACAGACAGACATTCGTCTTGGTTTACAGTGATTATTTCTCCAGATATTATCATGTTGGCTATATAATTGTTCAAATCATCTTCCTTCCCTCGCTAAGAATGTTACAGAATATATTAACTTCCATAATTCCTTTTATTGCCAGGCAAGCTCTCAGTACAATTCAAACAAATGACCTTGCTATGTCATTTAGTTAGTGTACAAGCAAAAAAACCCCACACAGTTTAGTGTAAATTAATGTCTTGTTTTTATACTAGCACTAGGAAATAGCCTAAATGCAGCTAGTGTAAAATTTAGTTTATCCTTGTCATCTACTCATGCATTTCACTGTTTGTTGATCCAAGTGTCGGAGCAGCTCCACTGATTTCAAAGCAGCTACTCATACATTTGTCTTAGTCTTTTAGGTTAAAGCTTAGACTGTAAGACACCTTTAGTAAGGTATTTCAAAATATTAATGAGCTTCTCTATAGCTCTTAGATTCAAGCCTGATCATGTTTTATACTGGAGTTTTGTCTCTCACTGGAAAGTAATTCCTTTCACTCAGATCTGAAACACTACAGCTTAATTGCATGGTTGTGCTCTCCTCCACTTTAGTTTTTGTCAAGGTGCTTCCCTTTACGGCAGGGGTTATTTGAGGATTGCAGTGGACTCACTCACAAATGCTGTGAACAAGCTTAAACGATAAGGATTATGGCCTGATCTTGGTGCCTGAAGTCAAACAGTTGAAAATTGCTGCTCAGTTTATTTGGCAGTAGGATATGAAATTAGAAGCTGAAATGATGTATCTGATTACACTCCCCATTACTGGTGTAATTCCTTCTACAGCCAGGATCTTTCTGAATTCTCAAATTAATGAGCCAAGATATTTGATAAGAGTATGTCATAACTGGATGTTTGGGTCCCATGTAAATACTCTTTTAAGAAACCTCTTTGTTTGACACTGATATTACAGGTATCATTAGTTGATTACTGGTGTATTTAAGTCTGCCAGAAGATGTTTATACTCTCTATGAAACTATCTAAAAAGGAGAAGACATCCTTAAAAGTGTCAGTTGTACATGCTGCATCTGGGAGGAGATCAGATATTTGACATGACTGACAGCGGGTTTTTTATAAATGACTGACTGAAGATACAAACGCACCTCAAACATTGTATGTTTTGCTACAAAGAGATATTTAAAAAGCTGATATTTAAATTTGAAGCGCAAATGGTTCATCTCTTTTTTTATAGTCTCTTTTTTATAAAATCATAGAATCACTGGGTTGGAAAAGACCTTAGAGTTCATCCAGTCCAACCGCATCTGTCCAGCACTAAACCGTATCTCTCAGCACCTCATCCACCCGTCTCTTAAACACATCCAGGGATGGTGACTCCACCACCTCCCTGGGCAGCCTGTTCCAGTGCGGGATAACCCTTTCGGTGAAGAACTTCTTCCTTACGTCCAATCTAAACCTCCCCTGGCGCAGCTTGAGACCATTCCCCCTTGTCCGATCATCTGTCATTAGGGAGAAGAGACCAATGTTTTTGGTGGTCAACAAAATACGTTTTTGTGTCTCATCATACAGTCCAGAAGCAAAGCTTTAGATCTGACCTTGTGAGCGTGGAGTTCTACTGACCAGGGATATGCTAAAATACTGCTGGGAGTGGGTTTGGTACAATTAGATTCAATTCATTGCCTGGCATGCATAAAATGTAAATTTAAGTAGCTATGCGATCCCTTTCTCACAGAGGGGGAGGAAAGACAGACTACGTGTGACACCTTTGCTTCCTTGTGGCATTTTGTCTTCGGAGAAAGTGGGATTGCGGCCCTGGTATCTGAAGCGTAACTAGTTTGAAAAGAAAATCTTATTCCACCTTCACTTCTGTTAGAAAACGCATCATCCTCCGGATCACAGGAAGCGTTGGTGTTACTTTGCTGATGTTTTCCCTCTCATGACACAAATATGATGAAACACATTAACTGATTTAGGATGCTGGCATGCTAAAGAGAGAAATTCAAAAATCAGGAGAGGCTTTTTGTTATTTATGTGGTAATTTTCATAATATGCCATTGAATCTCTGCATTGTGATATTGGAAATGGGTGCTGACTCTGTTGTTTGGAATACATTTTATTCTGTTTACATCAACTTTCCATTCGAATTTCCCTTACAACAGGAGCCTGAAGACTGGAGCTATTTTGCAAACTTTTCATTGCTCCCAGAACTGAATAAATTCACCCATGTGGGAAACCGCACTTTCCACAACAGGAATGCAGTTGCATAATTTTAAACTGAAAATATGATGAAGACAATAAGCCCTGTTAGCTGTATTAATGCATACAAAAGCTTTTAACCACCTACTCTCCGGTCTTGTTTCTGTGCAGAAACACATTTTCCCGCTGCTTATATGCTGCCTATATTCTTTCTCCTGTCCATCCACAAATCATTGATCCAGACATTGGGAAGTTTCTACCAAAGGTTACTGGTGTATCACAAGGAATGGATCAAAGATAAGGTGTTTTTGTTTGATCTGGTACTGTGCTCTCTTTGTAGTTAGGAAATACAATAAGCTGCTTTTTAGTATATTAATATTTCTGGAAATTTTCCTGAAAGCAATCAACCCTTCAGTAGATGGAAGTTGCAGCCCTGAGGATTTTGAATGAAATATCTGGAAAATGAGCTAATAGTCCTTAGGAGGAAAGGAGGGAGTAAATAAAAGTCCACCAAACATCTGAACTCTGACCAGTCTCAGTTGTAGTCAAGCGACCACTAATGCACCTAAAAATACAGCTGGATTTATAATACAGCTCGCTGTAACTCACTGTGTGGGATATGCAAAGGAATGTCCTGTAATAACTGCCGTGATGGGTTCTGGGGCCCTCTGCTCTTTTATCAGGGCATAAGCAGTTGCGGATGAAGTACATGCCCAGCACGTTTTTATTTGGTACTTGCATTTACATCAGAAAATGCCCACAGCATTCTCTACCAGAAACACAGATTGCAGCACTACTCTCTTTGCAAGCAATGATGTTTTTCTTTGGAGGATCTAATATAAATAGCTTTGGTTTTAAGTGAAAGCCTGCGCCTTTTGCCACCCTCCTCATAAAAAAACGCTGGAGTGTTGTCTTGGCCCAGTGAAATGAAGGTGGGGAGGAGACAGCAATGCAGCTGAGGCTGCAAGGGGCAGCTTGCCTGAATTCAGACCCACAACACATTAGGGCGACATAAACCCACAACTTGGCTGCGCTCTGGGAACACAGGACCAAAGCCATCCCCTCCTTTCGTGTGTATGAGGAGCCAGCCCAGGAAAGTGGTTGTTCTCTGCTCCCCGTTTGGCAATGAGGAGGACCAGGCTCACCCCAGACGGTGATTTGGGTCTAGGATGAGTGTGTCCCTAACACACACCTCACAAGCAATCATCCACATTTATGCATCTGGGCTGAGAGAGGTTACTCATCATCCTGAAAAGGAGACCACAGTTCTTGAATATATTGGTCATTGTTTCTGTTTTTAAAAGTTGCAGAACTACAATCATATATAAAACCAGCAGTATTCACGTAATCAGCAGGTTAAGCACTCACTGTCCAAAACTAAACGGCCTAACGTGGTTTCACCTGAGTTTTTGTTTTGCAAAGATTGTTCTTCCAGCAGCTGCTCCAGCTGACTCTCTCGCTGCAAAGTTATTACACCTTGCCATTGGCAGTGTGGGTACCCTGAAGAGTTTCTGGCTTCCCCTAATTGAACAGAAGAAACTAATTTAAATTTTAAAAAATATAATTAGTTTGACTTCCTCTGCCAGGAATTCTGTAATTGATACTATGAATAAATTATGGAATGCAATTGTGAGGCTTCTTAATTACAAAGCTTCTTAGCTGCACAACTTCTATGCTGCTGAGTGATATATGTTTTGTCCTCCAAAATGGAGCATAATCCTTGTCATAGGATATATCTTGCATACCACGAGCTGGAAGTGGGGGACTGAACCAAGGGCGCAAATCCTGACTGAATACTTGCTGAGGCAGGTATCGCCCAGCTTATCTGCAGAATGCAAATACAAAGCAAAGCAACTGGTCCAGGCTAGTCCAAAAGCCAGAAGGGGCTTTAACTTAGTGATTACAGTTAGCTTAAGCCCTGTGCAAAATGCTTTATTTTTCCACGTCTGAATTAATTTTCAACTGTTGCCATGCTTTCCAGCTGCTGAGTGTGAGTTTCTTTCTCTCTGAGCATATTATTCACTAAGAAAAACTCAGCCACTTCTCTCTCCTTTTCCTCCTCTATGAACCAAATTTTGCTTTCAAGCATTTCATTAAGCACAGATGACATCACATGCTTCTCCAAACTTACAGAGAAAACTGTAGAATATAGCTGCCTTTAATAGTTACTTGAGATAAAAATTAAATAAAAAATAAATCTTTTTAATGAAATATAATCATATTTACTAAAACCATCTTTGATCTAAATAACAATATAGAACTTCAAACATCTCATTAAGTTAAAAATCAGTGAAATCTCACACATCTGCTTCCTCTAGGGAATACATAATGGTTGTGTTTTCCCATTTCTCACTGTGGCAGAGCTACCATTTCACAGACTTCACTTCCCATGCAGCAGACTTTATTTCTTAATCCCAAGTAAAATTACCTCTTTACGTACTTCCTAGATTCAATAGCTAGCATCAATGTTATTGAATTAAAGAGGCTATTCAATATCCCTGCAACAAAGCATCCTGGCTGAGTTAGTATTTTATACCTATTATCTCTTCCTCCCCAAAACTGGGTGACTGCCTCCAAACTGCCCTCCCCTTGGTTCATAATAGGGATGTAGCTATTAAATGTGAAGTTTAGAAGCAAGGAGGGGAGGAAGGGAAGGAGAGAGAAATAAAGAAAATACCTGTTTTTCAGCCCCAGTCACACCTCAGTGTTGGTTGTAATTAATGTTACTCACTCTACTGAATGACCTGGAGTTGGTGGTTTTGGCCCTTACTGCAGTATTTGTTTGCTACAACCATCAGCAATTTCCTAGCCATCTGCCTGCCCCAAATTCACCACCAAACCTCCTGCAGCTGCTGAAGTTTGTTGCCTTCACAATTTCCAAGGCCTGTGAGCCTCAGTGCCCCTTTCCCCCATCCAGCCACGCAATGCAAGAAATCACTGATAGCCCCAGTGACTGGGTGCTCACTGCCTCACGCTGCTCTAAAGCACCACAGAGCAGCCAGACCTAGAAAACCCATCTCCCCACTTTGCAGAAGCAAATGTTTGCTCATGGTGCACATCTTCAAACAACTATTGTACCAACAAGTTTTTTTTCAAATTCATATAAATTTAGTTGATGCCTATAAATCCTCTCATTTTAAAAATACAAGGAAGACTTTTTATTTGAAAGCAGTATTAAACTGCAGTTGAGATTGCATATAAATCAGTCATTTAGAATAAATATCACAAGAATAAGCATTACATCCACAGGAAATCCAAACTGTGATTAAACTTCAAGATAAGTGGAAGAGATACCGAAGTATGCAGTTGAACAATTTTTGCATTGCTTTGGCGTACATCGGTGAAAAATGCCCTCAGTTCAACACACTAGTTGGGATTCAAGCTCCACATTGCCCTGATTGTAGCAGAGTATTCACTACATGACAGCAAAACCAGGTGGAATTAATATGAAAGCTATTTTTGTGGCTAGCAGGGACAAGTTGGTTGTGAAAATTAGATGCAAGAGGTCTTATTGGTGGAGCATTATCAATATATGTGACTTTACTATAGAAGAATGTAATAGCTTTACTGAGCTAAAGAATTTCTTTTGGGCTATAAATCTTATTTTAAGATGACTACTGAAATTACTGGGAGAAACTGGAGGGAATAGAGGGAAGGTGATTTTTTCCAAACGGCCACTTACTCTTTATCATGCATCTCTCACACTGGAACAGGGGGTGGATAATTTCCATCAATTTATCTATTTGAGAAATCACAGTTATGAGGGAGCTGCTGCTGCATTAGGGGGACTTCTGGCTCGAAAGACTTGCAAAACAGATGACTAATGCAGACTTGGTCCTCTGAAGGGATCAAAAACCTGGTGAGCTCCTTGCTGCTTCATCCTTTCAAATCATGTTAGATTCCAGCATGTTTCAGAAGGGGGTTTATATTAATTCATATTATTTCACAGAAGATAAAGTGTGCAAAATCTTATGAAAACATTTTCACTGCTTGGACATATGACGGGGATTTTTTTTTCCTACGGCTATTTTCTGGATATGCTTTGGAGGTTAAGCTGGTTTTTTTCTCTGTTACTTGAACATATGATTGTATCAAGCTGCCTTTAAAGTAGAAAGAATTTGGTACCTTTCACTCTTGCAGCTGTTTAAGAATTTCTTTGCATTGTTTACAGATTTTTATCAAGCTTTT
>NW_010235694.1:0-201 GCF_000690775.1 Eurypyga helias
CGTGGGACCCTGTCCCAGGTCTCCCACCATCTGCGGAAGAATTCATTCCCGATGTGCCACCTCAATCCCGGAAAACGCGGGTGTGAAGGGCCGGGGAGCCAACCCGGCCGGTTTGGGTACAGGAGAGGGACGACAGGCCCTCCCTGCCCCCCAGCCCCCGCTGCTCCCACGGGAGGGATCCGGCGGAGGGATGGGGCTCCC
>NW_010235695.1:0-570 GCF_000690775.1 Eurypyga helias
GGCTCAGCGTGGGGAGGAGTGATCCAGGGTGGTGAATTCCCGCTCACTGGCCCTTTGCGGATCCTCCAGGACGGCGGACAGAGAACACGCTCCGCACTTGAAATCGGCAGAGAATGCCAACATCCAGCCAAACCCGCAGCTCATCCTGAGGGCCGAGCCGACTGTCACCAACATCCTGAAGGTGAGTCCCCTCCTGCGTCTGGGCTGGGCTGGTCTCGGCCCCGGGGTCTCACCAGGCAGCCGAGGGGGTTGGGAAGTGCCTGGTCTCCCCCTGTGCTGGAGAGCTGGAGGAATTGCTCCCACTCTTGCTGCTCTGCTGTGGAGGCCAGGAGCTCCCCTCCTTCCCAGGGAGCTGTCGGAGCCATCGGGCAGCGCGTTGCTGTGGTCCCAGCCAGCTCTGCCGGTCCTGCTCTCAGCCACTTCCCCAGGGGTATCTCCGGGGTCCCTGGGGTCTCCCCCTGTCCCCACCTCACTGCTTGCCTCGTCACTGTGGCTCTCCTCTGCGCTGTGCCCTGCGCTGGCTGGGGCATGGCCGGGCCCACCCCTGCTCCCCCGAGCCCTGCGCGTCCC
>NW_010235695.1:686-1038 GCF_000690775.1 Eurypyga helias
GTCACAGGCTGTCTGGGAAGGCCCGGGCCCTGCTGCTGGCCGCGGCAGCGGCGACAGGCAAGCTGAAATCCTTCGCTCGCAAGTTCATCAAGTGAGTGTCCCCCGGGGCGACACCATCCCTGGTGACCAGGGGGGCTGGGGTGGGTGGGCAGCCCCCCCAAGCTCCCCCCTAGACAGGGCTGGATGTGCTTGTGGCCCAGTGTCTGCAACGCTGGATCCCGCAGAGCCCTGGGGAGGCTGCACCCCGGCTGCTCGGCGTCTCTGTGCACCGGGCAGGGAATCCCAGTCAGGTTGGTTTAAGGACATTAAGGGAATGGGAAACGCTGGCACGGCTGCCCATCCGTGTGCTGGC
>NW_010235695.1:1082-1416 GCF_000690775.1 Eurypyga helias
AGTGGTGGCGGCGTGATGTGCGTCGTGGAGCGCGGAGGCCTAGCTGGGTGCACGGCCCCGCTCTGCTCCGTACGGAGAGAGCCGTGCTCAGGGATCCCCACGCAGCCGGGCAGAGCCGAGGGGACGCGCTGGAACGCCGGGCTGGCTGGGTGTGGGACAAAGCAGCGTTGCTGGACCTGTTTTGCTGCAGGGGAGCAGAGGGAGGAGGTGGCTCATCCCTGCTGTGCCGGAGGGTGTCTGCGGAGCTGGGCCCTGCTTCCATCCCCTGCTCCTCCGTGTGGGGCAGAGCGCTGGGGTGCAGGAGGAGGGGGAGTCTGCAGGCAGGGGCAGCCCC
>NW_010235696.1:0-1729 GCF_000690775.1 Eurypyga helias
GCATGGTACTTAATTGCTAGCTGAGTTTTCATGGTATTTTTGCTGGGCAGAGTTAAACCATGACAGGATGGAAGTGTAAATGGGCCTGATAGGGTTTGGGGAGCAGTGAGCAGTAATGAAGCATGGGCAGCTGGGACCAAACTGTTGGGAATGGGAAGAACAGGGATGAAGCCAAAGACTCATTGGTGACTCCCATCATGGGGTCTGGGTGGGAAGTGATGGGCAGAGGTGAACTGCTTTTTCTCCCCTGAAGAGAGCACTGCTGAGAGCATCATGTCTGCAGCCCTCCCCAATGTGTCCCAGATGACACCCTTGGCCAAACCCAAGGGTGATGGAATTATCTGCTACCCAGGAAGCCTGGCACCAAAGCAAGAATACAGCTCCCAGCTCATGTGTCCTGCCAGTCAACCTGATCCCATACTGACAAAATATTATGCCCATCAACCCAAGACAATTTAAGAAGGATGTTAAGGTACTTCAATGTGTTCAGGAGATGGCAACAAAGCTGGTGAAAGGGCTGGAAGGCACGTCCTGTGAGGAGTGGCTGAGGACTCTGGGTTTGTCTAGTTTGAAGAAAAGGAGGCTGGGGGCTGACCTCATATTGCTCTCTACAGCTTCTTCAGGAGGGGAAGTGGGGAGGGTGGTACTAATCTCTTTTCCCTGGTATCCAGTGGTAGGACAAGTGGGAATGGTTCAAAGCTACATCAGGGGAGGTTTAAAATTGACATTAGGAAGCATTTCTTTGCAGAGAGGGTGGACATTGGAACAGGCTTCCTAGAGAGGTGGTCAATGCCTGTTGTGGTTTAGGCCCAGATGGCAACAAAAGACCAATACAGCCACTCACTCACTCCTCCTCACCCTGGTAAGATGGGGAGAAGATAATATAAAAAAAGACCCATGGATCAAGATAAGGACAGTGAGGGATCACTCATCAGTTATGGTCACGGGCAAAACAGACTTGACTTGGGGAAGAAAAATCAATTTAATCAGTTACCAATCAAATCAGAGTAGGGCAATGTGAGATAAAACCAGATCTTTCCCACCACCCTCCCTTCTTCCTGGGCTCAGCTTTGCTCCCAGTTTCTCTACCTCCTCCCCTCAAGCTGCACAGGGGATGGAGAATGGGGGTTTCCCAGTCAGTTTACCACATGTTGCTTCTGCTGCTCCTTCCTCCTTGGAGAGGAGGACTCCTCACATGCTGACCCTGCTCCAGTGTAGGGTCCCTCCCATGGAAGACAGTCCTCCATGAACTTCTCTGGCATGAGGCCTTTTCACGGGCTGCAGTTTTCATGAACTGCTCCAGCGTGGGTCTCTTCCACAGGGTGCAGTTCTTCAGGAGCAGTCTGCTCCAGTGTGGGCTTCCCACAGTCATGGCCTTCCTTAGACACAGTCACCTGCTCCAGCATGGGATCATTCAGGCTCTGCAGGTGGGTCTCTGCCTCCCCGTGACCCTCCATGGCGGCAGGGGCAAAGCCTGCCAACTCACCATGGGCTGCTGGGGTACCTCTGCTCTGGCGCACCTCCTTCCTGCCTTCTGCACTGACTTTTGATGTCTGCCTTGTTGTCCCTCTCACATCCCACTCCTCTCCCCATGCTGATTCCCCTTCTGCTGCTGGCTCTCTTTGTTTTCCTCTCTTAAATATGTTAATCACAGAGGTACTGTGCTGGTTTCAGTCAGGACAGAGTTAATTTTCTTCACAGTGGCTGGGATGAGGGTATGTTTTTCAAA
>NW_010235697.1:0-2188 GCF_000690775.1 Eurypyga helias
TTTTAATAATATTTTAATAATAAAAAGTGTGTTAAAAAGCACAGTTCTAAAACTCTACCAGCAAAAAAATACTCAGAACAACTCCCTACCCCATCACGTCCTTCATATTCTTTGGTGTCTGAGCAACTTCAGCACTATTCTTTTAGCTTTTGCTCACACAGACTGTCCATACTCACCAGAGTAGTCTGCGTCAACAGAACTGCCCCCCTGAATACCAGGCTTAGCGCCCCAATTTGTGCTCAGCCATCTCCACGTAGACACTTCCCATCCAGAAACATTTACAAAATACATTTAGAATGTTGTTTCCCTGATTTTAATGTAACATACTAATTCAAATAATGATTACGTTTTACTTCTATTTCATGAATCAAAATGTTCATATTTGTTTTATCCTCAGTAAAAAAACTCAAAAGTTAATTTCGGAACTGTTCTTGGCTACTACTCAGTTACAGCAGACTTTTACCGTGTTCTTGCACAGGGGATTCTGTTATTCGCTCCATCTAGTACTATAATGGTTTTACTTCAGTATTTCTCACTTAATATAGAGAAATGTTGCTGTGTAGCGTAAAACCTGATCGTTACCGCCAGTATCTTTAACAGAGATAACATTTACAGAGAACAATACCGACACCTGATCCTGTGTGTTTCTAGAGATAAAAACCTTTACAAATTGTTGCCGAAAGAATGAAGGAAAGGCATTGATAGGCGTAAAGCCTAAATTTTTAAGACAAGCTCGCCCTCTACTGCTTAGGGGAGAGTTAAACTGGGGAGGATCATCCCTACCTGTATGAGGTTTTCACATAACCGGTACGGGAAGCTCCTGGCTCAGAGATGCTGTGCAACCCTCGGTGGCTTCACAGCCTGGGAGGTGTTCCCTTCCCTCCCAAGGACACTGCTGAGTGAACTCAGTGACTGCAGAGCAGCAGCTCTGCAGCAAGATGCTGCTAAGGATGCGAGGAAGATGATTTACATACCCTCTCCTCTCTGAAATTGGTACCCAACTCCCTGGAGCTCAGGGAAGTGGAAGCACGTGGTGCTTGTATTTCCCCGAGCTGGTATTCAGTGCCTTCCAGGCTCATATGGAAAGATATGGATTGCTCAACAGGATGATATCCTTAAATAAGTATTATCACGCATCGCAAAGCCTCTTTACCTTAAGTGGTCTAAACTTGCTTACAAACAGTAAGCCCATAAATCCAAAAGCATATCGTGGCATGAGAAGACACGTTATGCCAACAGTGGGACTAGGTCAAGATCATTCTTGTAACCAACAGAATTGCATCAAAAGAGTGCAATTTCTTCTTTCCTTAAAAAAAATATTAACAGATCTTTGAGGACTGATTTCCCCCTATAAAAGTAGTGTTTCCCCTTTGCCATCATAGCTTGCTTACCCAATGTCTATTACTTCTCTTTTTATTGTAGCTTCGACCAAGGTAATGTGGCAGTCAGACCCACATAAGCCTCTTGGAGCCTTGTCATTACTCTCCTACAAGCAGGCTTGGTGTTTGTCACCTGCCATCCCAGGGATCTCAATTCCGTACCAAGAGAGAAAGTAGCAGCATACCAGAGCAGTTTGGTGAACTCATTTTCAGATGCCTTTGAAATTCTTGAGTGAACATCTTCTATTTCTAGCCATTCAGTCTTCATTTTCATTGTGGTGGGGTGTTGTGGGTTTTTGTTTTAAATCTTCTACTGACACTCTAATTTGAGGCAGCTCCACAGAGACATCTTGAATAAAGATTCTAGACTTGGAAACTCCTTAAGCTACTCTGCAAAGAACATTGATTCAAACAATGTATTTAGTCTTAAACTTCAACTTTATCTTCATTAAGGATTCCTCTTACACCACTATCAATAGGCCATAAAAATTCCCTGGCAAGTTCTGCTTCCAGCATGACTGGAAAAAACATGTCAGTAGTTTTGTGTCTACATGGAATTTGCTCCTCAAAATCTTTTTTAGCTGTGTTACTATCACCTTACATTTAACTTGGGGGTTTTATTCCCTTAATCTAAATATGACCGCATCGCCATTGGATGTCTGTTCACTTCCAACAGTCTTCTCTTCTCCACTAATTAATATGTCTTTTTTCTGTTGTCGTTTTGGTTTTTGAAAAGTTTTGTTACTACCACAGACTCCGTGAAGCGTGCACCATGAGACGTGGAAGATGACACTTCCAGCTGAATTTCC
>NW_010235697.1:2219-8378 GCF_000690775.1 Eurypyga helias
TACAGTCTTTTCTACCTAACTGCTAGCCAACCCCAAACCTACTTAAAAAACCAGAATCATAGAATTCCAGAAAGGTTTTGATTGGAAGGGACCTTAAAGACCATCTAGTTCCAACCCCCCTGCCATGGGCAGGGACACCTTCCACTAGACCAGCTTGCTCCAAGCCTCATCCAGCCTGGCCTTGGACACTTCCAGGGATGGGGCATCCACAGCTTCTCTGGGCAACCTGTCCCAGTGCCTCCCCACCCTCTGCAGGAAGAACTTCTTCCTGATGTCCAATCTCAATATCCCTCTCCCAGTTTAAACCCGTTACCCCTTGTCCTGTCACTCCCTGCCCTTGTAAAAAGTCCCCCCCAGCTTTCCTGTAGCCCCCCCAGGCACTGGAAGGGGCTCGGAAGTCTCCCTGGAGCCTTCCCTTCTCCAGGCTGAACACCCCCAACATGACTTGCACTGAATCCTAACTTTGTGTTGAGGGGAAGGACTAAATACATTCCAAGTGAATCATGAAGTACTGTGTGCAGGATTTGAGTTTTAAAAATAGAAAAAAAAAAAGTAACTCGAAGATTGCAAAACCTGTCTCCCCAGAAGTTTACTGCTGATCTAATATCACTGCTTACGTAAAGCGCTGGACACAGCTGGAGATGGAACTTCAGACGGGCTGGAGGAAGTGCTCGGGTGATGCATTTTGCTTACGTATATTATGCTCACCACATTTTGAGCCAGGATGATTTTCTCTGAAGTGAAATGAGTAGACACCCAGCAAAACAAATGACATACCTGCTGGCAGTGCGTAGGTATAATTCATCCAGTCATTTTCCTTCCATTGCACAAGCTTCTGGCACGTATGGCGCTTTGATTTCCCCGCCATCACCACCCAATTTCAGCTCCCCATCACTGCCATCCACCTGTCTACTTACAGTCTCCGACAACACTGAGGAGATGGCTCAGTGCAATTCATTAACTAGTGTTTTACAGGAGATTTAACGAGAGAGTTTGATAACTCTATTGCTCCTATATTCCCAAATACAAAGATTTAGGAGCCAGAAAGGACTTCCTACTTCTGATATAACCTATTAGGCCAGCTGGGCAATCTAGCTTCTCTTTGACCAAACTCCAGGTTTTAATTAACTGCAGAAAATTCACAAACCATTTGGGGAACACTTCTGACTGTTGGGGCTTTTTTTTCCCTCCCCACTAACTACTTAGGTTGAGTGAATGGAAAAAACAGATGCATTTCAAAAATCTTCAAAATAAAATTCCTTTCTACTTTATTTTTCCAAAAACAACATTTTTATTTTGGGCCCGAATTCGGTAACACTCCACTAACTCTATCCACTAACATTCTTATGGCAAACCCTTCCTTGCAATACAGAGTTTAAGTGAACAGGCTAAGAAGAATGACTCCAGAACTACGAATCCTCTCACTTTGCATCCAGTGCTTTAACCCCCGTTTCTTACGGTCACCACACACATCCACAGACACAAACGGCAAGAGACAGCAACACATTTTAGGCACTGAAGATACAGATACTCATCCCCGGCACTGACTTCAACCACATCCCCCCTTCGTTCCTCTGCCCTCCCAGAGCCAGTTCCTTGAAACCAGATTTTACACTTTGCAGGAAGTAACTATCGTTAGTATCACGCTTTTCTGCTCCGAGTTGCATTTTGACAGCTTAGAATCCTTCTTTGTCTGAAAAATCTGGACTCTGAATGTTTAAGTATCTCATAAGTTACCCAACTGATGAAACTGCAGCTGATTTTCACTACAACTCCCTGAAAAAACAGGCTAAATTGAGACAGAAAACCTATAAATTTATTCAGTCCTGTGCTGATAATATTTCCATTGACTAGCATGTTAAAAAAAAACCCAAACAAACATTCACTATGCCAGAACCTCCAAAAACTTTCCTGGACTTTCAAGATTTAAACATAATTTAAACGTATGTCCATTCATTAAATATTTAGTTTGGTTCCTTTACCTTCATTACAGTTCATGAAACTATTCCACAGACGCTCACTCAAAACTTCACCTCCTGCTGTTTTCACGATGATTGAAGTCGTAATTCAGCTGTTTGGGACTTTACATCACCTCTACTGCAAAAACCTCTTCTGTCATAGGTCAAATATTTCATATCATTGAAAAGACAGTGTCTGGAAGAACAAGCCAATGCTAAAGGACAGACAGTTTGAGCAGACCGACACCGTCCTAGGTGTCACACGCTCACTGCCCAGGTCTTTCCGGCTAGGACGGGAGTCGCTTCACAGTGCACAGCTCCAGTGAGCCGACGGTGCCCCTTTCGACTCCTTCCACACAGACATTCTCACTCCTGAGTGCTGCTCCCTTCCTCTGGTTCAGCCCTAGGTTTCCTGTAGCAGAGCCTCAGGTATTGAATCTTATATAAACCAATAATTTATTCAGCTGGTACAGCAGAAAAAACAGAACCAAAACAAACAAAAAAAACCCAACCAACCAACCAACACCCACAAGTGAACCACCAAGGTGTTATCAACACTATTCTCACACTAAACCCAAAACACAGCACTGTACCAGCTACTAAGAAGAAAATCAACTCTATCCCAGCCTAAAACTTATCTCAAAATTCACAGCTTGCGGCCTCAGCCTTCAGCAAACCTGGCTACTCACACTAATTTAGCCAGGAACGTGCAGTGTACCAAATTACTCAACGTTATGCTGTAACCCCTGCATCCTAATGCTGAATGACTGACTCAGAGTGATTCATTCTATTTAAAACTTACTTATTTAAACTAAACAACTAGTATTTCTAAGCCCAGAAATACACAAAAGCCCCAGCCTCACTGTAGCTTTCTTATGAGCAACTCAGTAGGTGCAATGAAAAAGTCAGTCATCTATATACAATATTTTCTATTTCAACTTTGTTACTACAAAGAAAGTACACAGTTTAAAAGTCAAATTTTATATTAGCTGGATCAATGTTGAATAGGAAAGAATTCTCTATGAAACTGATAAAAGAAAAGAGAAGCAGTATTTCCTAGGGAGAATACGATCTCCAGTTAGCATAAGCCAGGACAGCCACCAAATGTGGCACTTTATCAGCTGAAGACTCAGACTTCAAAGCTCTTTTTGCTCTCTCACACTTTAATGTCACTGCCACGTCCTGTTTTGATCATTGCTTTGAAACTTTGCATTCATCAAAAACCACAAATACAGTAAAAGACTTAGTAAGAAGTCAAATAATGTTGCTTGCAAACAGGATCTCCACGTTCCAAAAGTCTTAGGGTAATTATTGTTAGACATGAAGGGATATTTGAGTGACAATAAAGAACAAGTAGGTCCCATGATTAAAAACTCAAGAGCTACGTGGCGATGTATAACTTGGAATAAAAAATACTCATACCCATGGTCAAGCCAACGACCAACTTTTGATGCTCAGCTCCAACATCCTATTTGTTGCAAATATGACTTTATCCCGTGTAAATCACGTGACTGCGCACACAAGTGACCCACAAGTGACGTGCTCTGGCGCAGTGAGACAGAACCGTTGCAGACTTCTCTGCTGTGTTGTCGCCCTGTGCTGGGAGAGCTCACACAGTCAACTTAGAATCAAGCCACACTGTGCTAAACACTTTAAAATAGTCTTTGTTTTTACTCCATTTAACAGGCAATTTTAGTCTGAAATACAACAGGAATGATACAGTAGGGAAAAAATTTTGCTTTTAAATAATCATTTCCATTAAAATAGGATTCTTCAAGGTCATGTACAGTTCACTGTAGAAAAAGCAAGTCATGGAAACAAAACAGAACAAAAAGTACTATTGCATGGACTTTCTTTACCACATCAGGTATCACTTTTGTGTATTTAACACAAACAGGAAAAAATAATAAACATATATATGAGTGAGAGAACTGTGATAAAAGAAGGGCAGACAAGAAACACGGACCATCTCACGACAACTGCACAGGATGGCACAATTCTCTACTCCAAACAGCACCCGACCTTCTCTGTAGCTATAAAAGGCTTCAATCCAGAATAAACAGGGATTTGTTGAAGGCTGCAAGTCAGAGTATCCCGATCCCTGCATTAGTCTCAATAAATGCAGGGCTGCACCCTGCCTAGAAACATAGACGTTCCTCTCCACTAACAACTGCCAGTCACTGTTATAAAGCAGCACAGAATACTATTTCATTTACCTGCGTCCTCAGCAGTTACTCTACAATGCCGTTTTCCATCACCAGCCTTGGGGCCAGATCTCAGTTCTGGTTTTGATTCAACAGACAAGTAGGATTTATAGGGCTAGACAGGGCTTAAGCCCCTCTGTCTGTCTTTCAACTCTCAAGCCCACGGTACTATCCTGGCCAAACAACCCATAAATCCAGTCCTAGGGCAGCAGCAGCGGCACGTAACACCGCGTTCACCAGTAAGTCGCCCCGTAAGCCAACGGCAGGTCTCAGTGGGCAGGGTGGTTTTGAGCAGAGCTTCAGGGAAATTACAGTTTCAAAGATCATATTTGGGTCGTGATGGAAAACCATGAAAAACCACATGCACATGAAGGGAAAAATAAAAGTTGGAGTAGGAGGGTAGTTGCTTGTTATTCTGAAATATCTTGCAGAGAGTCTGTTTTCAGCAAGCACCTTGGCTTGGAGCAATCGCCATTCACAAATACTTCTCTCAGTGAGTTATTGGCACAATGTTAGCATAAAACCCTACCAAAACTAACTCAAGCGTAGCTGAGGAATCATGGAATGGCTTGGGTGGGAAGGGACCTTACAAACCATCCAGTCCCACCCCCTGCCATGGGCAGGGACACCTTCCACTAGACCAGGTTGCTCCAAGCCTCATCCAGCCTGGCCTTGGACACTTCCAGGGATGGGGCATCCACAGCTTCTCTGGGCAACCTGTTCCTGTGCCTCCCCACCTTCTCCAGGAAGAACTTTTTCCTGATGTTCAGTCTAAATCTCCCCTCTTCCAGTATAAACCCATCATCCCTTGTCCTGTCACTCCCTGCTCTTGTAAAAAGTCCCCCCAGCTTCCTTGTAGCCCCTTCAGGCACTGGAAGGCTGCTATAAGGTCTCCCTGCAGCCTCCTCTTCTCCAGGCTAAACAAGCCCAATTCTCTCATCCTTTCATCTAAGAACTAAGGAACTAAGTAAGAATATGGAAAACCTATAGAATCTCCCAAAATTGTGAGTGCAACTCTAGAATTTTCTTTTGTGTCTCAAGTTTGTTCCTCCAAACTTCACATCATTTCCTCTCACATAGCAAGAATTTTCCATTCATATCCTCAGATCAGTTATAAGGTGCAATGTAAAACTTAAAACATAGTGGGGTTCAGTTTTCTACAAACATGCCATTTAAAGTCAAGGACGGGGGAAAAAAAAGAGAAGACACTTGAAAATTTTGGAACTCTGTTTTACTGATTAATCTTTTTCCTCACAAAACAATAATCTGAAAAATTGAAATGATGCCCCGTGGGATCTTCTGGCGATACCACCAGCAGAGTGCTCCCAAAGACATTACAGGGCATCTCTTGGAACACGACATATGTTAATTACTACTAAAACCCAACTTCCAGAAACTGAGATATAAAATGGGAGGTGACTAACAAGTCTTTCCCCCTGTGCTGGGCACTGGTGAGGCTGCACCTCAAATCCTGGGGTCAGGTCTGGGCCCCTCACTCCAAGAAAGACACTGAGGGGCTGGAGCGTGTCCAGAGAAGGGAACGGAGCTGGGGAAGGGGCTGGAGCACAATTCCTGTGAGGAGCGGCTGAGGGAGCTGGGGGGGTTCAGCCTGGAGAAGAGGAGGCTCAGGGAGACCTTATCGCTCCCTACAGCTCCCTGACAGGTGGGTGCAGAGAGGGGAGTTGGTGTGTTCTCCCAAGTGATAGGACGGGAGGAAATGGCCTCAAGTTGCTCCAGGGGAGGTTTAGATTGGATATTAGGGAAAATGTCTTCCCAGAAAGGGCTGTCAGGCACTGGAAGGGGCTGCCCAGGGAGAGGGCAGTCACCATCCCGGGAGGGGTTTCAGAGCCGTGTGGATGTGGTGCTCAGGGACATGGGTCAGTGCTGGGATTGGCCGTGCTGGGTTAACGGTTGGACTTGATCTTAATGGTCTTTTCCAACCTAAATGATCCTGTGGTTCTTTGGCATTGCTTATGTTATTACAAGGCCAAGTGCAA
>NW_010235698.1:0-10321 GCF_000690775.1 Eurypyga helias
GGTTTACCTTCTCTCGCAGAACGAAGGTGCTGCGCCTAACCTGTGAGGGGGATTGCTTGCACAGTTCTGAGCCTCGTACGGCTGTAGTATCTAAGGAGTAGCTCTTACTGGCAAAAATAAGATGCTCTGGAAAGGGAATGTGTTAAAGGATAAACAAGTGCGTCTGGCAAACTCTACTTCACGATATGGAAATAAATACCCTGCTCGTTTATGCTGCTCTTAGGTGAACTAAAGAGTTATTAGGCTGACAAGAGCACCACACAGAACAGTAATACCTGTATTTTTCCTTTCTTTAACACCTGTATTTTGCCTTTGAAATCTAGCTTTTGTTGATGAACAATGAAACAGGGAGGTTTAAGAAGAGGGAATTTAATGCTGTATCAACTTTAAAAAATGTTCTGGAATACTTCTGCAGATATAAATCAAAAGCCATGAAGATTAATTTCAGTATGCTCAAGTGTCCAGTTCTGGAATTAGCTATAGTTACTTTGTTCTCCTAATTTCCATAATTTAAAGTGATAAGAAACTGAGTCAAAGATTAAAAGTGTTTCAGTGTACAACATGCTGGGAGCAAACCGCCCAGTGTGGGGTTTTTATTTGTCTTTTTCCCCTCAACGCTCTGTAGCTCATATTAAGAAAAATGTCTCATTCTGTAGCTATGTGAGTGTATACATACAGGCTGAAGAAGTGCTTGTATCTTTCACATTGTTAACAGCTTTGTGGTTTGCAGAGGGGAGGAGGGAGAGGCGTAGGATTCTGTCTGTGTAACTTCCTAATTTTACAACAGAATAAGTACATTTTAAGCTTCTGAACTGGTGTGGATTTAAGAGATTAGAAGTGACACTGACATTGACAAATCAGATACAATGAAGGATTTAATTGACTGAAGGAGTTCAAGGGCTACTGTATGAAGAGTCCAACAACCAGTTTAACTAGTCAAGTGCTGTACGTAATAGGAAATAATAAAAAGCAGGCTCCAGTGAATTTAAAAACTTGATGACATTTATTTTTTAGTGATTAGAGTTCACTAAATACCTAGGGCACTTAAGAACTCTGCATTTGTCAGTTATCCATGATTACACAATAAAAAGTTTTAAATAATGAATGACATATACAGTGAGTATTACAAGTGCTTGTAAAATTGAGATATATTGTCATTCAGTCTAGCTATGACAAGGTGTGCTCTAATCACTATCAGATGAATAATAGTTATTTTCTGCTCAAACACCACTTAGGACAGTAGGGATTCTCAGCTGTATTATAATTTCGCACTTTTTACTAGTCCTGTCCTGTCTATGCAGCTCCTGGTATTTGCCATTTTTAAATCAGTTCTGTATATTAATGTGCCCAGACAATCCCAAGCATCTATTAAATGACATGTCTATAATACGAATCGTGTTAGAACAATGTATTTGTGTTAAGGTGAAACTGTCATTATGGATTGTCATTTCACAAGCAAAAGGCAGATAGTTTAGTTCAAAGATGAGATCACCATTGATTATAAGGGAGAGGAGTATTTGACATTTTATTAATTTATTCTTCCTGCTTAGATCATTATCAAACCTAACTAAAAATTATCTTATTCTGGTGAGCTGGTTGCAGCTGTGCCTTTAATAGTATCTTTCTTGTTAATAAGTATTTGAATCTCTATCTCAGTTTTACATGTCTAGACATTGCATAGGTCCACGCAATTTATCAATCCTTCATTACTAGGCTTCATGTCACATCTCACAATAGTTCTGTTTCTACTTGGTTTAGCCAAATTTCACATATGAACAAATTATCTGTTATTCCTGAGATGAATATAATGTAAATATAATTCTGATTTGCTACACACTCACAATGTTCTGATGCAAAGCTGTCAAAGGCTGGTTCTAATATATGAGTCCTTTTAAATACTAATGTACATTGCTTTATCAGATAGTAATCATGGACTTAGGCAAGCCAAGGTAACATTCAGATAGCAATCAACTACTTATAGGAAATGAGACTTTCTAGTTCAGTTTAATCTCTCAAAAGGAAGAAAAATCATTTCAGAAAGACCATTTTATGAGAAAAATATGGGTGGGATTTTTGCTTACTTTCCATCAGAAACTAAGTTTAGCTTAAAAATGTATAAAACCATGTTCCTTGGATAAAAATATTGTTGCAACCTTTGTTTTTCCTTTAAAATAATAAAAGATAATGCTAGCACAGGGACTGCATAGCAGATTGACCATTGTTCTAGACAGAGAGTCCTTCTCCTGTGCTTAAACAACAGATTATGTCCACAGAGCATACTTTGTGAAGTCCATCTGCTATGAATGGCCTACTATATCAAAGGAAGAATTAGCATTAGGTTGCTTGACTGTAAGAATAGGTCATGATTTTGTCGTATTTTCTATGAATGAGTCAACTCAATACATTTTCACAATGACACCAGGTAACAACCCGTACAGCGAAGATTTGAGTCATTCCTCCTACACAAGATACCCGCTTCTCTTGTCACGTAATTTTGAGTGAAGTGACAAAATGATTTTTTTTAATAAAAATTCAGTACATTTAATATTCTTAAAGAAAATAAAAGTGTCAGCTAAGCAGAAATATGATAATTACATCGATTGTTGAAAAAGTATCCATATCACCAATAGTAAAAACATGAACTAAAAGTAATTCTTCTTGCTCTATAACTGGCAGATGAAAATTTATCCTTAGAAAATACAAATTAAAATAGGACTGTAGAATTTTTACTTCTGTATCCAGTTTACAACATGTACAGTACACAGAGTTCCTTCCTATTCCAAGCTTTTGTTCAAGAGTCAGGATTTTGGTTTATCTAATAAGTTATAAGGAAACTCCTCTAGGAACTTCCAAGTTATAAAAATGGCCACAAAACCTTGTGCTGCAACCACCTCTTTGTCCATCACTGAGGTTCTTTATGCATGAAGGAGACTTGAGAGTGCATTCTGTTCCCCTATCTCTTATCTCCTCATATTAAATTACACAAGCTCCCCCCCGCCCCCCCAAAAAAATCCTTTCTACTTATTTATGAGGATTTTTTTCTTTTTCTTCATCTTTTTTTTTTTTTAATTTTTCATTTTTTTGTTAGTAAAGTCAAAGGGAACACAGATTACAAAGAATAGTTCTGATGTGGGAGGTGCGAGATGAAGATCTGGATCCATCCCTCGAAGTCATTGTTTTTCTTGGGAAAGAAATCTAGATGTACTGACATGGAGAGCACACCTTAGATGTAGACCAGTAGGTCACCTGTCTGCATTATAAAAGGACCAGTAATGTAGGTCACACATCTGTCACACAGCACACACTGATAAATTTTTTGGTTTCTGTTTTGCTTCATTATGAATCTTAAATGAAGTCCAGTGGATGCCCTCATACACAATAAAGGTTTTACTAAAAGAAGATCATGGTCAGGTACTTACAGCTCAGATTTTAAGATTTGTAACCTCAGTTTAGACCTTTTACCTACATATAGCATGGTGCTTTTTGATTCCGTAACTGTGTGTTTCCACATAGGAATGTGGCACTGTAAGTGCATAGAGTCAATCCCATGTGGTTTAGTGAGGGTGGTATTAATTTTAGCTAGTGCCAGTCAGGGAGGTTCCTCTTTCATCTGTGGAGAGAAAGAGTCATCTCCAAAAGGCGACTCATCTCATCCTTAAGATAATTGTTTCCAATAGATGAACTGAATCACTCTGAAGGGGTCAAATTCACTCCATATAGACAACCTACCTGAATACTTTCAATTATGTGCCTTTCAGACTTTTAAATACGGTCTAATCAAGATTCCTGAGTAGGAGTGAATCCTACCAGTAACATTAATAATAAATAAACAATCAAACAATTAGGCCCAGTATTTGCTGCATGTTGGAGTAAGAGTTACTTGTTTCTGCAGTAGATGCCCTCTGGACTTCATCTCTGCAACTGCAGAGGTGTTGACCAGAGCATGTCATCCAAGACTTTGAGGTTACACAGGTATTTGCTGGCAGAAGGAAAGTATAAAGGTTTGGGAAATGTAGATCCACCTCTGGAAATAGGGGTAAACGTGCTCCATCTTTTCCATTCATTTAAGCATTGTCTCCCATGTTTAAAACTCTTCTTATTCCTATCCCTGACCATTTATTTACATGCTCCCAGAATCATTGCAGACTCTAGCTATTTCTCATATAAACTACATATTTTGGAAGTGTTATAACTCCCTAAAAGACAGAGCACACATATTGTTTCTCCTGCCAGTCGTCGAGTCCCTGAACTAGTACCAAGGACTCAGACATTCAAAGTATTGAGCATGGACAAAAAAATGTCACGTCTAGTCTCATTCTTTGACAACAGCATCAGGCCTCTAGTATCTCTGATTTCAGGACAACTGGTCAGTGTCCACAATGGTAAACACGAAATTTTTAACAGCTACATTGGGCAGTCAGGCTGTCCTTCCTTTTCGGTCAGCCGCTCTGCAGGAGTTCTTAAGCAATCTTCTGAATTGCCTAATAGTTTACTCTGCCCTTATGCATGAAACTGTCCAGCAATCTTCATCCAGCAAATCCTTTTTCAGGCCCATGATTTTGGTTGAAATAGTTTGTTCCGGTTTAAAAATACTAACATCTAAGTTAGAATGTGTGAAACAAATCTGTTTGATACATTCCTTATAAAGCTTCTCCTTATAACTCCAGAGATGAAGCTGGAAATTACTGGATACAAAGTATTGATATGTTGCTTATTAATGATCAGAATCAGCCTCTTCATAGACTGGATTTTAGAAACTTGAATTTCTTAGAGTGTTACCTAGTTGAGAAATGAATTATTATAATGGATAAACAGAAGGTGGAAGTGTACTTTCCACCAAGAAAAATTAGAAAACAATATGAAAATACTTTTCTCCCCCTATTCCCTGGCTAATAAATTTAACAACTATATAAAATATTGGGGTCAAATTTTTAAAGAGGAAGATGACTTACTACTTCCTGAATGAAACACAATCTGCATAATCTATTACAATCTATCACGGGATAATATTACATTATCACTTGCAAATAGGAAGTATGGCTTTCATAGTTGCCAAGCTGTACTTACCCACATCTGATGGTTCCCATTAATTTTTAACAATCATCCTGTCACTAGAGCAGTGAGCTGTAGAAAACACTGTGGAGATGTCACATTCCTTGATGATTGCAGTTAATGTTGCTGCCCCTCTGAATCAGCATGAAATGTAGACACTTTTATGACTGAATCTGCAATCTGGGATTTGATCATGCTATTTATAGTATTGCTAATGGTCTGTAGCACTGACAAGGGGTGTGTTGAAGTCATTCTCTCAGTTATCCTTGTTTTCAGCTGTAAAAGCAGAACAGACATCTGGATCCTACATATCAGTAACTAGACAGAAAGTAACAGCACAGAGATGTCATGACTTTCACTCATGAAAGATTTTAATAGTTTTGAAATTTTTTTTTATGCCTGTGTATTTTTTGCCAATATTCTTACTGAGAAAAGGGGGCAAATTATTTTGTTCTGTTTTCTACAAAGTCAATTCCAGTCACATGGCAAAACAAAAAGAGACAGTGATATCTCAGGAAAGTAAAGTTGAACTTAAGAGGAAACAGCTGTACATGGGTTTTAAACAAGGGAATTCAAGTTCACATGTGTCACTGTATTAGAAAAATGCAGTTTTAGTTTTTTATAAAAATATTTCAGAAATACTGCCTCACTTCCAAGAAGGAATGGGTTACTTCCAAGTCCTCATTTTGTTTCCAAACCCAATTCCTGAAGTGTGTAGTATTTAGTTTGTTTTAATTTTTGAACCTAAGGGAAGAATTCTTCTCAAATTAATAACATTAGAATACTTAGAAGATTCCCTGATTTTTCTCCCTCCCTGAAAGCATATCTGAATCTTACCATGCCTGATATCCCCAAAATCATCAAAAAGCCTGTTTAATGGCACTGTCCTATGACTGTTGCTGTAACCAAAATGTAAAAAACAGTAGGAATTATGGCATCTTGCATCATTATTTCATCTTCTAATTCTCACAGAACCATGCAGGGGAAAAAAATGACAGCAGCAGCTAAGTATATAAATGATCCCTGGAAACAGCTTGATTTCCTGTGGGTTTATGTCCCTTAATAAATTAACTTTTTAAGTGATATATACTAAGATTTCTTGTCATGTCCCCATATGCTTGTAAAATTAAGCCATTCTTCTCCCTGCAGGACTATCAAGTACTGGCTTGTGCTAACTAGTTAGAATCAAGTACCATCACTAGCATACCAGGAGAGCTGTGTTTTCTCACTGCCTCCCATTTCAGCTTTATCCAACACAGAGCGCAGGGAGTAAGAGATCAGTTACTCTGTTCTGCTCTAATTGGCACTAGAGAATTGTCCCCAAGATGTCTTAATTCGTTGTCTACTACTATGTTCAAAAGTTATTATAGGCTTACTCTTCATCCCCACGTATTCTCAAGAAGATGAACAGTGGGATTATGTTTAAATATATGGACACCAGAACTGTATCGCTAAAGCTTTGACAACTTTCATCAGCTGAAAATATCACTGAAGAATGGATCTGTCCCCTTGCATAGGGTTGCCAAGAAGGAGCTGGAAATATGTAGTTTTTAGAATGGCCTTATCAGATGAACCACAGAGGTGATACGTTTTATGGACACAGTTATGAGGACACAGTTTGTAAAATACATCCAGAAGCACGCTAAGCATTTCATGTACAATTATAGCTGTAGTATATCTTAGGAATTTTTACACTTATTTTTTCCTATGTACTCATTTATCTTGCATGAATATGATTTAGTAAGACACTGTAGTATATCCTCTCTATCAAATCTTTATCTATGGCTGCTTAGAATTATCAGTAATTCACTGAAATCTTGCCAGAACAGGTAGCATTTCTGAAGGCTATACTTCTGTAAGAAGATTAATTTTTTTTTGTTTGGTTTAACCAAAAAATTCTAAAAGATAAATGTTTCATTCCCAGATGGGTAATTGCTTCTTCCTGGTATGTGACAGAGACCTTTAGGTTGCTTCTAAATTAGAAGTAGACAAGAGAATAAGCAGACTCATGTCCTCAGTGGGCTTGTTACCTTCTGTCCTGTGACAGAGAGAGGAGGTATCAGTGTCTTGCACACTTGCAATGAATTCCCTCCTAGGCCTCACAACATTTCGTATTGTGCTGCATTAGGCTCTCAGCGCTCCAGGAGAGCTTCACTAAGGGAAATGGTTAGACTGACTTTGCTAAAGGTTTCAGAAATTTAAGAACCACAAAGGACTGTGACAGGCAATTAAAATATCACTGAGATGAACTGTACGTAACCATATGAATAGTAGGAGATAATTGACTAGGTCCCACCTGCTCCATGCCTCCAGATGAATTCAGACACTGAAAATCTATGATACAGAATAACACTTTCTTTCAGGACAGCCTTACTTGTTTTCAGTTATTTAGTTGCTTTTAATATGGCTTTTTATTAAGCATTTAATTTCCAAGAAAGGATTGATCCTCTATCCTCTTCTTTTTTTTTTTTTTTTTTTGTCTTTATCACATATAGTATGCTCTACACTAAGTTCCAAGGACTGTATTGCATTGGAAGTAAAAGCTTCTAAGCAGGTCCATTCCTCTACTAAACAAGACGGCAGGAATCTGGAAATTAAATCATGTTACGTATATGAGTTTTAGACAAGCCTCAGTGTGAAGGAGTTGAAATCTCTCTTTATGGGATCATATCATAACCACTGATGAACAGACATAAGGGAAGACGGGTTTTCCCACCCAGCCACTATAATCTTGGACACTATGCAACCTCAGGAATAAAGGAATATTGGCATGCTGGCTATGTAGGATGCGTTGTAGCTTTCTAGTACTCTGATGAATGACATCCTGGATTATTTTTTAATTTTATCCAGTGAATGTTTAATACAAAATATACCAAGGAATCAGAAGGTTGGCTGCAAAATCAGGGCAAAACCCAAACACGTAGTGCAGAGCAGATGCATTCCCATAGACCTAGTGTGTGCATCATGACCACGTTCTCTTTTCACTTTGGGATGAGAATCCCCAGACCTCCGCATCACTTGTTCCCTTCTGAAGGAAAGACCATGTGCCACTGTGCACTCCAATAGCTGTTCTGATTGGGAAGTAGGACAGTGATGCAAAGCACAGACTGTATCTGCCTCTGGGATGGTGTGGCTCTGTGCTCAGCTTATAAACTTCCTTGACAATCAATCAAGGACTCTTAACTGATACAGATAGGACATCTAACATAAACAATCGCCATTGCTCACTAATCAACTGTATTTTATGTCATACAATACTTAAAAGTACTGTCTAAAATAAGCAGTCTGATCTTGACCTTGTGCACTATGAGAAATGTTACTCAGATAATATATTAATCCTCCTCATTCTTTTAATGCATTGGTGCTACTTTTAAAGTCTTGCTTAAGTCACAAAAAGGTGTTTTTAATAGCGTATTTGGCATCAAGTTCTAAACTATTCTGCCTTCCCTACCTGTATGTCTGCTTTACTACTCCTTACATCTTAAGATCAACTAATAAAGTTATTCTGTGAAGAATGGAGAAAATGAAGACCATTTACAGATACTCGGTGCGGTGTCTTTTCCTGGGTAAAGATTTGTGATTACACTAATCATCTGCAGACTCTGACAGAAACAAGCCTTTGGCACACAGGAAGGACCATTAATCCTCATACATTTCCTTAACTTACTGTTGTCAGAGAAAAGCCTCTAAATCCCAGCTAAATGCAAAGATGTCCTAGAAGATATTTGTCTCTTCACAAAGAGAAATTGGCTGGGGATACACTAATGGGAATGCTTTCTAAAGTGGTCATATTTCTCTGCAGTCAGGTTTTTGCGTACAAACAAATTAGTACCTGGTGTATGAGGAAAAAAAGTAACTTTCCTTTTGTTTCACCCGATTTCACCTTTTTTTTAAGTTATAGACTGTGGAAGGTAACAACCTGTGTCTGTGATACGAAACCACTTTTGCCTTTTGACTCATGCTCTTCTGGTCAGTGTCAGTGCACACATTTCCTGAGTATCTGTGGCTTTGCACTCCTGTGGCCAAATCTTACCAGTTCAGCATCTCAGATTCTTGAGACTCATAGAGCTCAAATTGACTTTTCTAACTCCTCCTTCTTTACCTACAAGTTTTGTTTTGACTAAAATCCTATTCCCAGCCCAGAAAGCTAATCATATCCTTGGCTACTTGAAAATAATTGTGGCCAGAAAGTTGAGGAAGGTGATTCTCCTCCTCTGTTCTCTCATTCTATTGAGTGTTTCTACCTTCACCAATAGAAGCCCATTGTATTAAAGAGCTATACTCTGAGATTAATAGTTTTATAATGACAACATTTAATGAGCCATTGCAAACACACATGCAAGTTTAAAGAAAATTAATGGCTCTTCCACTCATTCCACAGTATTAACAAATTATTGCAAGTATTTCTGCAAGATATTACATTGATTACAAAATGATGATTACAATGTTTACCTAAAATTTCAGCATAGCAGGAAAGACTGTGAGATCCTTAGCTCTGTTGAGGCCACAACTGGAGTACAGTGTCCAGTTCTGGGTCTGTTAGTACAAAAGAGATGTGGACATACTGGAGAGAGTCCAAAGAAGGGTCACAGAATGATTAAGGGACTGCAGCATCTCTCCTGTGAGGAAAGGTTGAGAGAACTGGGGCTGTTCATCCTGGAGAAGAGAAGGCTCAGGGGGGATCGCAGTGTGTATAAGCGCCTGAAGGTAAGGTGCGAAGAGGAGAGAGCCAGGGTCTTCTTTTTAGTGGTGCCCAGGGACAGGACAATAGGCAATGAGTGCAAACTGAAACATGGGATGTTCCCTCTGAACATCAGGAAATACTTCTTTTACTGTGAGGGTGACCGAGCACTGGCACAGGCTGTCCAGGGCAGTTGTGGATCTCCCTCCCTGGAGCTATTGAAAAATCCATCTGGACGTGGTCCTGGGCAACCAGCTTCAATCAGAACTGGTTGAGTAGACCTCTGGGTGTCCCTTTCAACCTCAACTGTTACACAATTCTGTGATCCTTAATCTTTTGAGGACCCCTCAGAACCACTGTTGCTTTTTGCTTTGGCCAAATAAAGTAGAAGAATAATCACAATTCTTGACAGGGAAGAATGCTTATGACTAATATAGTTTCTGGGAATTGGCTCAACGCTACACAGCTTCAAGCTCTTTAGTCTGCCCTCAGAAGCTGTATAAAGCCCACTGATTTTGTGGACATAAAGATTCATATCTAATAAGAATGGTTAGATAGATCAGCAGCAACATGTGAGAAGGGATCCTC
>NW_010235698.1:10340-13552 GCF_000690775.1 Eurypyga helias
CTGACCCTCACACCTGGTGCTTCTTTCAGAGCCTGAATTCCCCCTTGTCTGGATTTCAGCAGAGGAGTGCTGCTTATTACTTATATTGACTAATTTAGTCAGTAAAATTTTAGATTTGCTGATACCCAACTGAACATTCTTCTTGTGATCAGCAATCACTCAGAGCCAAGAAGTTTGACAGATGTCTGTTTCGTTCAGTACTTGTGCTCTGAGCAACACTGTGTAAGCCAAACCCTTGTGTGCACAATGCCCGATTGCAAATCACTCACACCAGCTCTTCTTAAATTTATGGCACGGCTACCCTTTTTTAATTTTAACATTTTCTAAAGCCACATTTCTCTGTAATAGAACTTGTCCATTACAAGTTCAGGAAACCAAAAATAAAAGGACAATAACTGCTAAAATATAGTTTTATTTTCTTAACTGCAACTCACTTAAAACATTAATGAGCCACTGTAACAGTAAATACAGTATTGTATGTTTTATAATACAGCGAAAGGAATATGAGACCTTGAAAGCACTTGCTGACAGAAAAATAAGGGGGATGCTGGTATTGCTGCTTATTTTCTTCATTCTTCCTACCAAATCAGGTAAAGATTAGTGAGGTAACACGGGATGCGTTGGAAGAGTTTTGTTGATGTTGCTTTCCAGTTCAGTGATAGATCACACAAGTGACTGCTCTTCGGTTGTCCAATAAGGACCAACTTTAGTAACATGGATATGTATTTTTGTAGCACTGCACTGTCTAATTTTGCAGAGCAAGACTTGGTAGGATTTATGAGATACTAGATGATTGACTTCCAATTTCCTCACAAGTATTACAATATAGCTTCAGGTTTACAAAAATAATATATTCATTTGAAAATACCACCTATATAATGCCAATTTTTGTGCTAATGTGGATTTCCATCTGTGTAAAGGAAAAATATAGGTAAATTCAATTTAACATGCTCAGAGGCACAGACTTACATACTCCTTTCTGAAACTAATCAGTTATTCATTCATGAATCTCATTTTCCTTAGTCATCTCTACATACTTTACACTTCAACATTTACGCTCTTACCTTTCAAAAGTCAGTATTCAGTTATGAACAGCAAAAAACATTTAACTGATATCTAAGATACCCTGTATATGCTATTTGTAGTTCATATTCCCCCTCAAAGAGCAGATCTGTTTTACAAAGTGATTAAGTATTACTTGGCTGCTTGTCATGATAAATGCTTGCTCCCTTCCCCACCTCCTAATAATTTTTGAACATTTTAACATCGTTTAATAGAGAAAAACAAAGTTTAGCTAGTAACACTTAAAATTTTGTAAAAACTAATTGCAGGAGGCAGAGACTAAAACCAAGGCAAGAAAACCTCTATCATCGTACATTGCAGTTGGGCAGAAGGCAGCTGCCCAGTTAACACGTATGAACTGGCTGGTGAGGTGGTGTGCTTACAGCTTCCATCTGTCTCATGGCTAGCAGTGATGTCACAAGTGTCCACTTCATGTGGAGATGACTTCAGGAACAAAAAATACTCATCTATGGGAGAGTTTCTTCATTAGTTCTGTGCACAGAACATTTTTTCCTGCTAAGCCTTGCAGCAGTGAGAATAGAGCTTTTCCCCTCTGCTGACAGGTTTCCACTATTCTGTGGTTAGTCGTATATTTTTTTTTTGCCCAATTTTTTAATACTGCTCTTTTCTCCTTCCCAGCTTTTCCCTTTACCACTTTTTCTCCTACTTGGTCATATTTGTCCCTTTCTCTTCTCTCCTGTCTGGTGATCGTTGTCTTAATGTTATTGCCATCTTTCTCAGCTTGTGGCATGTGAACCACAGGTGGTTCACTGATGCCATAAAGTGGGATATGAGATGCTGAGTTGTTTTTTAATCTGACACATTCACACACACAAATTCAAGTAAAGAAACAAACCAGAGAAATTTACAAACCTAGTTGCCAGTCTGCATTGTGTGTCATTTGTTGATTTTTGTTTTATCCATGTAGAATTCCCACTGAGGTTCCCGTGGGAGCTGCAGAATAAATTTTGATCTGCAAAATTTTATCTTTTTCTTCTTATATGCTAGCACAGTTTTTCAGTGCACTAAATAAACATAGTCTGCACTCATACTGTTACAATCTAAAGCATTCAGGGTGAGTTTCTAATATTCCTTCTATAATCCATCTACAAAAAAAATGTAATATAGCACAGACTCACCTGTGGATCCTTGTCCTATATTTTAAACTGCTAGATCTCAGGTTTTAATATTTGAATTGAAATTTTTCAATGAGATCTGCTCCATCTGATCCCTTTTTTGTACGTAGTACTTCAGTTGCATTAAGGTCTTCGCAGGCTAAGAGAGATCAGGTATGTCTATTTTCCTGCTATGCCACCAGGTAAGCAAAAGCCATGTGGCTTTCTTAGTACTGAGAAATGATTTCTGCCATAAGGTAGTTTATAACAGTCAAGACATAACCATCCAAGCATGGTCATTTGGCTTTTGGGTTCAGCTGATCCTCATCCTGCTGTCTTGCAATGATGCAAGCAGAATGACTTTATGTCTTCAGTGCAACCTGTTAGAGAAAATGTTCGAAGTAAGAAGCAGTAGATAGATTTGTATGTAACCTTTCCTTGTATTCCCGATCAATCTGGTGTGTTGGCAATTCCATTCGTTATTTCTATTATTTAGGGAACATTTGATGGTCCTGAGTGGTTTTATCACTTGTAGTTTGTAAGTGTTGAGGTGTTAATATATTGATGCATTGATTAATATATTTTGTGTAGTTTAAAAGTAGAATGACAAAGTTTTTTCTGTAATATGCTGTGCTGAGTTCAGCCAGGAAAGAGTTAAATCTCTTTACCATGGCTGCTAGAAGCTGTGTTCCTGGATATAGAGAGCAGCACTGGTAAGTTCTTAGCTGGTACTGGGGAATGCCTACACCAGATTCAAGGTCTTTCTCCGCTTCTGATCCTGCAGCTGCATTCCCAGCTCTCGCGGTGTCGCTACAGGCAGTGCTGGGACATAGAGTTCAGACACCTGACACAAACTGGCCAAAGAGGTATTTCATTCCATAGTACGTCATGCCCGGGGCAGAGGCGAGGAGGGGGTCCGGTAACCATTATTACTCTTGCTCTTTTACTACAGTACACTTAACCCTCTCCCTGAGTCCTGTGTTAGCTGCTTTACCTTTTCCTGTGCTGGTTCGTTTGTGAGGGAGTTGGTGGGTT
>NW_010235699.1:0-1573 GCF_000690775.1 Eurypyga helias
TGGGGTGAAGATGCTGCAGCACAAGCACCACGGCACAAGCTGGCACGGGGCAGCATCACTCACCGGCGTACGCCCTGGCTTTGGCTTTAGAGGCACGGGTGCCCTGGGAGAGCGGGCGGGTCTTCACCATCAGGTGCTTGGTGCTGAGGGCATCGCATGCTGCAGGGAGAGAGCAGCGGTGTCTGCGTGTGGGGCCAGCCCCATGACCAGAATCTGGCCGTGGGAGAAGCAGGGATGACTCTCCTCTGCCCATCCCCAGTCAAACTGGGAGCAGTACCTGTTATGGGGCTGGAGAAGATCCCCAGGGCGTGCGTATCATCCACCCACTTAATATCAAAGCCTTTTTTCCTGCCAGAGAGAGGGAAGCTCAGCAAGGCATCGGCAGCGGGTGGGCTGGGGTCCAGAGCACAGCCCAGGCATGGGACCCCAGGCCAGGGATGGGACACCGCCAGCAGACTCACTGATAGCTGCAGAAGACGCGCATCAGGTCCTCGGTGCGGAAATCCGAGGGGAAATCATAGATCTCGATGACGTGGGGCAGCTCGGCATCACTGAGGTCTGGCGCAGCGGGCTCAGCCCCGTAGTAGTCAAAGCGAGGCGACTGCTGGCTCTCCCGGTGCTTCTTGCCCCCCGAGAGCTGCAGGGGTGGGAAAAGCATGGCACTGAGCAACCCATGCCTGCTTGCCCCACACCAGCTCCTCCTGGCAAGCTTTCCCTGGGAAGCGGTCCAGCCCCTGCTCCCCGCACCGGCCTCTGCAGATGGATTCATGGCATTGGGATATTAGGAGTTATCGACCAGGGCTCTCATGCCACACATTTGCTTTTCCCATTACCAGCTTCCCTTCATTTGCTGTGCTCTGCATTCCCACCGGGGACGCGGTGGGAATGGCACCAGTGAGACAGCACACGTGCCCCCAGCATAGCCCTCCTGCCCTGGGGACGTGCTGACCCGAAATACACTTGGGGAGCAGCGGGGAGCAGGACAGCAAGGCCAGGAGGAAGGACTGACGTCTGCCCACCATGCAGGAACACTGGACTCGGCCAGCCCCAGCTGCAGCGCATGCAGGGAAGCAGCCCGGCGGCACCCCCGGCGTCGGGATGGAAAAGCCAGCGCTCCCCTGAGGAGCAAGTTCTGGTGGTTAATCACCTGCACGGCTAAAAATTTATGCCTTATTTCTCATTTAAATTTGTCTGGCTTCACTTTCCAGACGGCAGTTCTTGTTCTACCTCTCTTGCTGGATTAAAGAGCCCTCGGTCCCCAGCCCCCTCCCTGTGACGGCACTTACTCACGGTAATCAAGTCCCTTCTCAATCTTCTTCTTGATAAGCTAAACTGGTTGTGCATGGTTAGTATCTCACAGTGGGACACTTTCTCCAGCCCTAAAAGATGACAGCTGTAGCACTCTTCCACCTTACCCATTTTTAACCTTCATTTTAAAACATAGCCAGCAGCTGCCCACTGCCACGACACGGGGGGTGCAGCTGCCCCTGCTCCCCCTCCGCCCCGCACCACCAGCACAAGGTGGGCCACTCTGCATTGCCTGCTGATCTCCCAAACAGTGGGGGTGGACGCG
>NW_010235699.1:1702-1940 GCF_000690775.1 Eurypyga helias
CGCAGGGCCAGCGCGGTGCCGGGGAGTGGGCACATAACTCAGCCGGGTTCCCAGCCCGATCCCCCAAGCGATCGTAGCAGAGCACACCACGGCTGGAAGGTTAGAGTCCATAAACCCCAGCCAGCTCAGTCAATAAAAAGTGCTCATTCCGACAATTTTATGGGGAAGATGGATTCACGGCAGGGGAGGGGGTGCTGCCAGGGCGGTGGATGCCGGCGGGGGGGAAGGGTGAGGTATG
>NW_010235699.1:2589-5365 GCF_000690775.1 Eurypyga helias
AGAGTCCACCGAGCCTGCAAGGAAATGGTCGCAGTGCTTAATTACCCTCTGCGTTCAAACTGATTTCTGCTCTGAATTTGTCTGGTTTCAGCTTCCAGCCAATGGATCTCGCTGTGGTGTTTTTTCCTGCTAGATTAAAGAGCCGTCCGCTATCAGAAATCTCTCCTCCACACAGAATGTCATAAATCTTGCTCTCTGCCGGCTATCCACTGCGCATAAGGATTCAGTTACGAGGAAGAATGCTACTAATTTTCTTGTCCTTTTTGTTAATTAACAACAGCTCCATTTCCTCAAGAGCCTGCGCCCTCCCCAAGCAGCCACGTATGCCTGCTGAGAGCTCGGAGGGCTCAGGAAGCACAAGGCTTGGCATGGGAATCTGCAGGGGGTGAAGATGGCAACTTTTGTAAATCCCATATTCAGGTTCTTACCCACCCATTTTGGGAAGCTCCCTGAAAAGCTCAAACTACGCTCGGAGTTTGTGCCTGGGGGAGTTAACGCAGATGCTCCAGAGCCGTTCACGGTTGGCGCCGGTGCGGCACGGCACAACCCTGCCCGCAGCATCCTCCGGCTGCACTGTAACACGGGCCCTCCCTGACCTGCCTCCCCATCGGGGCCAGGCAGCCACTCTGCTGTGCCCGAGGATAAAGCCATGCACCTTGTGCCCATGGAAAGCCAGTGCCACACACACCAGCTGCCGTCGGAGCAGCCGCACCGTCCCCCTCATACCGGCACCCAGCGCAAGCTGCCGGCGGAAGGGCAGGGGACTGCAGGGATGGGGGTACCCAATGCCTCTCCATATCCCTCTCCCAGTGGACCTGCAGGTGAGCCCCACACCCTGCCCCAGCCCATCAGGCTCAGCCCCGGACACAGCCCCACAGACAAGGGTACCAGTGCCCCTTGGTTAATGATGCTCTTGAGTGAACCTCATCCTTTCCCAGAAGCAGTCACTGGGCACCATCCACCACTTCACACCCTACTTCCAGCTCAGGGTGGACAATCACTGGCTGGAACAATATTAGCGCTGTTTGTTACTTTGGGTACATTAATGTCATTTGGAAAATTACTGGTTTGACATTACTGATTTAAAATGCAATAAGGGGTATCCAGCCTCGCTGCAGAAGCCAAGTTTTCCTCGCGAACCGCAGGAAAACGGCGTGGGTCCCAGCGCTAAGCAGCTAATTGTAGTAAATTCTGGCACACGCGTGCAGGAGGGGACGGTAATGAGCCACAGCTGATTAAGAAGCCGCAGTTTCAAGGAAACATCCCGTTGCTATTTCAATGGGAGCCCATACGTCTCGGCCCATTTCTTTATCACCAGCCCCGGTTTCACGAGGGTGCAGTTGCAGTTTACGGTGCTCAAGCAGGTTTTACCGGGTGTGCTTTATGTATTATAGAGGGAAGATCTCCCCCAGCTTTCAGCAGCACTGTGAGATGGGATGGGAACCAGCCAGGGGAAGGGGGAAAGGTGGAGGCCCCAGGCATGTGGGCATCACAGGCAGGTTGTGCTCTCAGGGAGGGCTGGCGGTGAGCCCCCCACCCCAACACAGGGACAGCCGGCCCACACCGACCCCTGTCCCCACATCCCAGCAGTAGTCACTGTCCCTGCAAACCCCCGCGGGTGCTGGCTCGCAGGACGTACCTCCTCCAGCAGACGTGGGTCCAGGCAGTCCCCATCGTCATTGAACAGCGCGTCCCAGCTCTCCTCGGCACCTGGGTTGGCCTGGCTTGGGGTCCCCAGCTGCTCTGCCTTTGGGGAACCGCTGCGGAGACCTTCCTCTTCCTCCTCAGCCTCCTGGCCATGCTGGTGCTGCTGCAGCGAGCTCGCATCCTTGTCTGCCCCCACCAGCTCTTCCGTCCACGCTGCGGGCGAGAGCCCCTCTATGCTGCAGCACAGCAGCTCCAGGGTTGGTGGGGGCTCGTGGCTCTCCGGGGGTGCGCCCTCACGTGCACCGCTTGTCAGCTCCTCACCATCACCCAGTGGGCCACTCTCAGCCCCGGCACTGCTGTCTGTGCAGGCAGAGGTGCTGCCCTCTCCCTCTGCAGTAGGCACTGGGACACCCTCCCCACCAGGATGCCTGGCACCGGCAGTGCTCTCCTTCTTGCCCGGCAGGAGCTGGGATGGGCTGCCCGTGCCCTGCCTTGGGGTGCTCTCCCCTGGGAGCACTGGTGCATCACCCACACCATCCGAGCACCCGGGTTCGCAGCTGGCTCCTGGTGTATCCAAGATGCTCTCCCCAGCGAGCTCAGCTGTGCCTCCCCACCTCTCCTCCTCCTCCAGCACCCTCTGCCCTGCCAGGAGAGACCCCCCACACTCCCTCTCCTCCTCCTGGGCTTTTGGACCCACAGGCTCCCATGCCAGCCCGGGCATGCTGCCCTGGTCACCCACCCCCACCAGCAGTAGGACACCCTCTCCTGGGTGCTTGGAGAGTTCCCTGGCTGGATCCAGGGTGCCATCCACCAAATGCTCCAACACACTGCTTGGCCCTGTCCGACACTTCAGTGTTGGGCTAGTGAGGGGCATTGGGCTAGCAGGGTTGCCTCCAGACTCAGGGGTAGCCTCCACGGCCCTAAACCGGGCACCTGGCAGGGATGGAGGGTCAGGCTCAGTCATCATCCGGTGGCCACAGCTGAGCTCCCCGAGTCCTTCATCATGGGACGCTTTGTCCTGCTCATCCCAGGGCTGGGCAACAGCCGGACCCAGGCTTCGCTCCTGCATACTGGATGATGTCCCCAGGCTCTCCAGCATGGCCAGGCAGCTGCCTCCCAGCCTCCGGCA
>NW_010235699.1:5555-5762 GCF_000690775.1 Eurypyga helias
GGCGGTGCCGGGCTGGCACGTCAACCGCCCCCTGCGCTGCTCTCTCCCGCCGTGCTTTGGGCACGTAGAGGGCCATGTCTGGCTTCCTGCGGCGTGGCCGGCCACCCTCCGCATCCTGCTGCATGATGCCACCGCTGCCTGCCAAGGAGAGACAGCGTCACTGCCATGTCTGTGCCCCAGCGACCCCACAGCCAGCCCCTGCCCAGG
>NW_010235700.1:0-9996 GCF_000690775.1 Eurypyga helias
TACCCGCCTGTCCCCTGTCCCGGCCACCTGTCCACCCAGCTAGCTCTCTGTCTCGGCTAAAGAACACCCTCTCATGGCTATCTGACCGTCCACCAAGACCCCTCTCTCGGCTGCCAGACCGTCCATCTGGCATCCTCTCTCTGCTGCCTGACCGTCTGTCTGGCATTCTCTCCCTGCTGCCTGCTCTCCTGAACATCCCCCTGCCACGGATGGATGCCTGCCTAGCCTGCCCTCTGCCTCTGTACATATATCCTCTGCCACGGCCATCGTCCATCCTGCCCAATCCCCGGCCATGGCCATCATCCATCCTGCCCATTCCCCAACCACCGTCCATCCTGCCCATTCCCCGGCCACCGTCCATCCTGCCCATCCCTCGGCCACCGTCCATCCTGCCCATCCCTCGGCCACGGCCCATTCCCCAGCCACGGCCATCCCCCTGCCCTCTGCCACGGCCATCATCGTATCTGCCCTGGCCCCTTCCTCTGCTTCCTGGTCCCTTGCCTCTATCTTCATGCACGAATGGCCCTTTCCCTCTACTTTCTGATCCAGGCAGGCTCTGGGTGCTATCTGAAGCAATCAACTGGCCGTCTGATGAATCCAAATCCTGATTTCCTGTTACAGGCGTTACCGCACCGCCTGTTCTTGCAATACCTGACTGCAAAGCTACAGGGTTACTAGAAAGGGATGTTGATTGCTGGTTCTGAATAGGCGGAGTGGGTGCTTTGGACTCTTCTACTTGCTGGTTAGGATCATGTGAACTCCATGTCCACTTTTTAGGAGGGTCTGAAACAGTTTCTTTGACTTCGGGTTTGGATGGTTCCACCTCATTTGGCTCAATGGGACCTGCACTCTGTGCCTCAGGAGTAGGCTGTGTTCTGCTTACAGTCTGCTGATTGCCAGCTACGTCTGGGAAAGGTTCTTTGTTTTCTGACTGGGAGTCTGTCTGTGACTGCTGCTGCTGTCCCAAGTGAGGCCTGGGTCCCCTCCACCGTGGACCACTAGGTCGGGTACCATGTCCGTGGGATGCATTTGTTGAAGTATAAAATTGTGATGCCGGTCCTCGTGGGATAGTCCCCCATCTACTTGAGGACTGTCCGTCGGTATTCTGTCGGTCAAAGCGCGACCTGTATCCTTCTGAGCGCTGGGAGTCAAAACGAGGCCCTCTCTGCCTTGAGCCTTCGAATTTGTCATATCCTCTTCCTCGAGGTCCATCAAATCTACGGATGACATAATGGCAATTTTATTCAAATGAACATGTAAAATTAAAATCCTCTGACATAGTTTCACACACCCTCCCGCCCCGTCACTTCTAACTAACGAATCCTAGCGTGCCTTAGGATCAATCCCTACTGAACCAGTGCAGAAGCACAGAGACATATACTGTCCACTGCAGACCAGTTTAAGCCACTTGCAGATTATGTACCCTTAAAAAATTGGGCTTTAATACCTCAGGACTGAAACCTGACTGACAAAGAAAGCTGTCAAACTAATTTGAAAAAACACTTTCATCTCGTTTGAACAAAAGTTTTGTTGCAATCAACAACTCTTGTCAACTTTAGTTTTGATAGTATGCAACAAGCCTACTTCACTGGTGATGAATGCCACCTCGCAACAGCTCTAAGTACAGATCCTTTCTGAAAGTGCAACAAACTCTGATATCACCCAGCTCCATGCAAGACAATGTGCTTAAACCAAACACATTTTTATTGCATCACTTTTTAAACCCCTTTTGAGAGCACCTACAACTGCTATTGCTTGAATAGGAGGAAATAGGTCAGGCAAACTAATGAAGAATAATTGGCGTAATCATATTTTACACAGCCAATGTAGTAAAGAATCTAATCTTCAAGCACATGCTCAAATACTGATTTACATAATAGACTAGAAAAAAATCAAATTAATTTTACACAAAATAGAGAACTCATGTCTGAAGTTAAGTTGCTTGGATGTTTGGGCTTTACAGTTGTATCTCACTGCATGGGGTCAGGAAGGCCAAAGCCTGGCTGGAGCTGAACTTGGGAAGGGACGCAAAGAATAATAAGGGCTTCTGTCAGGCAGAAAAGGCAGGTCAGAGGTAGTTTCAGGGGAAACATCACAATCGTTTTTAACAAGGGTAGAAAGGAGGACCCTGGGAACTACCAACCTGGCAGCCTCACATCTGGCCTGGGAAGATCATGGAACAGATCCTCCTAGAAGCCATGCTAAGGCACGTGGAGGACCACAACCTATCATTGCGCATCACACAGCTCTAAACCAATGCACGTAAAAGGCATGCACTAGCAAATCATGAAAACAGTCTGTTCAGAACTAATCCAACAAACCCCCAGGACCAGAATTAACATTTTTTAAAAACCATCAGGAAGTAAAAGATTATTCAGTTATTAAAAAAAAAAAATTGCTAGCAATGAATGAATTATTATTACGTATTATTATTCACGGATGGTCACTCTAGAAGCAAGGAGAAGGGAAATAAACATGAAGATGTGATTGTAAAGTCTCACAGAGTACGTAAGGATGGAAACAACAGAACAATACTCTGATTCAGTAGGCATCACATCAACCCATCTTAACTGATGACGAGACAGAATAGATGTTGGTTTTGCAACTTGGTATCAAGTATGAAAGGAAATTATTCCAGAACCAAGATCTTGGATTAAACCACATAGCAGGTATAAAACCACATAAAAGACAAAGAACACTGGCTTTTAGAGTAGCTTTACATTAAGACAACAGGCCATCCACCTGATAAAATGTAGATTTAAATTTGAACAAAACTGTATCTTACCAAAAGATAAAAGACAGCAACCTTCAAAACCAAGACCATCATCACGTAATGCAAAAGTAGCAGAGAACACTAATGCTAGGATCCTAAGGCTAAATTCTTCATTTCTTTCCTTCTCTCTCACTTATAACTGTTTAAATCTAAGGCTACGTAAGCAGAAATCAACGGTTTTCTATCAAAGAGAAGCACTACCTCTCTTCTCACACAGCCATTTTTAGAAGTGCACTAAATAGGACAATCATAGAGCTGTGGAGCGCTCTCACACTAGAACTAAAGTTCTGGTGAAGAGGTTTGAATTTTCATTTCTTTCTGCAATAAATCTTGGATTACAAAGCATACTTTTTATTGTTTCTAAAAATTATAGCATCTAAATTGCCAGTAATTAGCTACACTAGTATATAGTTGAATATACATAGGAATACTTTTCTGAATCCCTTTCATAATGCCTACATTAAAGCGCTACCATATATAGCAACACCTTAAAAACAATCCTTCAACATTTTGACTTTAGATTTTCCTCAACTGTGTTCTAAGTACCACTGACAAAAAGCTGGGAATCTAGATCACTTTCACATAGGATCACTTCTCGCGACCTCCGGAAGATTTGAGAATAAAATATAGGTTTCATTTCTTAATATGTCTGAAAGGCTTGCAGCCTGGAACACATACACGTCAAGAAAAAGATCCTTACCTAGGGCCTCTGGGGCCTTCAAAACGTGCTGATCTGGGAGGATCTGGAAGCAATCCACCTGACCTCACTGGTTTATCCTGCATGGTAGGTGCATGTGTCGAAGACACTGCAGAAGTGCCTTTCAGTTCCCCACATCCTTGCTCAGATGAAAGAGAGACAGTTTGTTTATTAAGATGACCTTGAGACTTTCCGTGGTCTGAAGAGCCAAAGGATGAATTTACTTGAGAATGGTAAGGTGAATAGACAGTTGAACTAGCTATTTTTGCGGCATAGGTACCAGGGGTGGGAAGCAGAGCTGGCCTTGGTGTCTCAGTAGATTGACTGCTTTGAGAACTGGATCCTGAAGGGACAGAAGAACTAGACAACTGAGAAACAGAAGAGAGGGGCGGGGGCACCAGCGGAGGTGTAGTTGAAGGTAAAGTTGGAGGCATAATAGGAATGCCACCTTGAGTGCTTTGAGAATATGGAACAAACGGAGGCGGCAGCGAAACATTTGCAGGGTACTGATTCTTCAGATTTTGGAGTGAGCTCACTTTCTCCTGCAGATGGGACTGCGTGACCTTCATCTGTTCATCCCATGCTTTCCACTGTTTCTCATACTCTTGAAGCTGGTCTTTATGAGGGTAGGTCTGAAGTTGATGCTGCCACTGCTGGTTCATGGATCGCTCCCAATCTTTATGAAGCTGCTGGAACTGTTTTTGCTGTGCCTCATAATGTCGCAGCTGCATTTCCACTGACATTGTCTGCAACGAGAAAACAAGAAGAGCTTCAAAATACCATCTTTGTTATTTTCACAGACACGTATTTCAGCATCACTTGGAAATATCACAATTTCTGACTTGGGCAGAAGGTTGAGGAAGAGCTACAGTGACACAAAAGCAAACACCAACTGTGATGTCTAAAGTCACTGTTACAATTTACAGGTTTTATGACAAAATGACATTTATGTACAAAAGGCCTTTTTTTGGGGGGGGTGAACTTTTTTTAGAGGATAGCTGGAGAAAACTATAATCAAAGAGCTCCAAGCTGTATTATTACTGTATGCTAACAATGGCTGAAGCCCAAATCAACCTTCATGCTTTCAATATATACAGGACATGGATATTTCTCAAGGTTTCAGTTTCTGCCATTAATCCACACAGAGTTGATTCAGCCGTCAGCAATTATTGTTCTCTAAGCCTTTTCCAGGTCTGATTATTTGCACAACTTTCGAGGAGGTACTGACTTTCATTATGTGTATATACAGGTCCTAATATCCATTGCTTGATCTTGTCTGAGATTTTGAGCGGTCACACTTACAGATTTTTTTGAGTCAAAAATAACGTGAGAGTGATTTTCTTAATTACTTTAACTGCATATTTTGGCATCTGTGTTTACTTCATCACTGTACACATTTATTTTTGTATGACAGAATGTTGTAAAAAAAAAAAAAAAGCAGCTACTGAATTACTTCATGCAATCATCTGTTTACATGACCTCTCTTCTGAACTGTTTCTTCAGCACTAAAACATTCCAAGCTGAATAAACTCAATATTGTGTTCAGCTTTGCTCCCGTATCACCCAGGTATGTCTGAAAATAGCTTATGACAAGTGTAAAGTCTTGTATTTCTTAACCTACTGAAGCTTCATGACCATCTGTCAATTATGTTTTCATTCTGAAGTTGAGTGACAGCAGGAAAAGGAGATGGATGATTTGTCATGGTTGCCCCATGTGCCTAGCTACATTTTTCTGCTTGGGTCGAAATCTCTAACTACTTGTTTTTCAGCAGACCATGAGTGCTAGGTCACCCAGGAATTATATCAACCACCATCTCCCTCGTGTTTCACCTGTAAGTGTGGAGGCTGCTGCATGATCTGCTGATACTGCTGTACTATCTGCTGCAGCTGGGCGTGCTTCTGCATTATCCTCTGATACTGAAATCCAACCCGATGGTGGGGATGCTGCTGCCATTGCGCTGCTGCTGCCTGCAGTTGCTGCAATCTCAAGTCTTCCTCAGGGTTATCAGGAGGTTCAATATTGAGCTGGAGAAAAAGACAAATACTATAAATAAAGGAAAGGTCCTCCTGTCAGAAGAAAAACACACTTGGTCACTACTCAGATTACAGGAACCCTCTCAGTGCTCGCTACTTTAATCGCTCTGTATTTCAGTGTTCTGGCTGACCACCAACAGCTTCTGGAAGGCTGATTTTTATTTCATTTATTCTTAATGTGAATAGGTTAGGCTGATGGCAATTAGGGTATGCATACATACAGAAACTGCCTACAGGAAGCAGATCAATGCAGATCTGTTTGCTGTTGCTCACAGCAAATATAATGAGGCAACCGTGCTATTTCATGATGTGGTAAAGTAAGTCTGAGAGCACTATTTTTGCCACTTGGTAGGAACCCACACACTGTACATTTAAAGTGGAGCACATGCTGCGGGGTAATCTACTACCCTACAGGAATGTGTTCAACCACCAATCACTACTTCCATCCATTAGCAGTAACTGTTAGTAAGCATGCTGGCAAAAATATTCTGTGCAAAGGTACTGGCTTTCAGAAAAACTCTAACACACAAAGAGAAGTTTCTGACAAACTGCCAAAGAGGAATTAAGAAATAGCGTCTTATAGATAAGCACTCCTCATCTACCGAGTACTTGATTTTGTAGTTAGGCACCACGAAGTGCTTCTCACAGACCAAGATGACAGTGCTGGGGAAGGTGCGAGCGAGTTAAGCCTGGGCTTGCTTGGTGCATGTGTGGGTGACTACTTCAGTCTATATACAAGGAGTGTATTTTTATTTTAACTGTTGCAGCCTTAGCAAGCGTCCTTTTAAGATCGCTTTACCATATTTAGTTTTCTTACACAGTACACACGAAAGTTTGACAGCATTATTTTCCTATTACTTTGTCCCATCTAGCACAACAAATGGAGCGGCATCATTTCACAAAGCCCACCTGAGTTTCAGTGGATGTTAGAGAAGACTCCTCTTCTTTGGAAGCTGGAGGCAAGGATTCATTAAGCGGAGGAGGTTCAGACTGCTGAGCTGAAGCACTCACTTTCTCTTCTTCAGACTTTGCTCTCTGCTCAGGTGCATCTATCCCTACTGGACCTTTCATTTGCTGCTGTCCCTGAGCATGGGCTTTTGCCCTTTGCTGCAAGCTAAGCAGGTGCTGCTGGTACCAGTATTGCTGCTGTTCCTACAATAGAGAGACATTTTCTAAGCCAGCTTTCACAGGAAAAACCATGGAAATTAATTTACAATAGTCACTGGAATCATACTCTAGAAAAGTTTTAAAATCTGTTTTGAGGGAAAACTCACTTCATTATCAAGTATTGCAATGGATGTCGCAAGATCAAATCAAAATTCAGAAACCATAATGCAAGGCTTAGCACCCACAGCAGAATTTATTTCCTACCTCAAAGAACTTAACAACTAAAGAGAACAACAACAAAAAGCAGAAAGATGGCCAGTAAGTCAAATTACTACAGAAGTCTGGTAAGCACCACTATTATTTTTAGTGCTTTTTATTCCTAACAACTATAGGTACTTATTAGGACACTAAGAGGGAAAATGGAGGAAAGTATGAGTAAAGGAGCAGTTAAGAGCAAAAGGAGGAAATGTACAAAAGCGATGAAGATGAGGGGCAGAGAACACAGAACAGAACACAGTAGAGTGAAAATGACAGCTGGGAAAGCATGCTGGAGATGTTTGAATAAAGGCTGTGGAAAGGAAAAAGAACAGTCAGAACCAGGATACAGTGAAGATTATTTATCAACTGAATTCTCATTAATTCTGATTCGCTCAACAGCTGAAGAGGTAAATAGATGTGGTTGCACCCAAAAAATATCCATTTAAGAAGTGGTCAAGCTTTCAGTTTTAAGTATTTCAGGCGAGAATTAGAGTACTCCAGGCAGACAGTAGCTTCAGAGCACTGTTAGCTGCCACCAATATAAAGAACAAAAGACTAAAGATAAGTATCTCAAGACTTAAGTAGCGGTGCATCTTAAAGAGACCTCAATAGGAACCGACAGTTCGGTATCTCTTCCAATGTAAGAAATATCAGGCATCAAATCAGACTAGCAGGACATGGATTTAAAACATGCAGAAGGCAGCTCTTCACCTGACATGGCCTTGTGCTACCAAAGTCCCTGCCAGAGACCACTGCAAGGGCTAGAATTGTGTATTCAAGGCACAGCTCCATAAGCTCACAGAATAAAAACCTACAGATTTTAAAAATAAAGACACCAGTTGCAGCTAAGGCAGCTCCCCTATCTTAGGGCATACTGCCATACACTTGATTCTTAAGTTATTCTCTTAGCATCTGCTTTCAGTCACCACAAAGAATGATAAAACGCTCTACATTTGGTCCGACCTCATACAACCATTCTTGTGCTCTCATGTCAATGCCACCACCTCTGTGAATCTGTGACTGCTCTACATCTTTCATATCCTCCGTTCTTCCCTGCCATCCACACATGCACAGTTAAGAGAAGACACCTATATAAAGCCCACCCAGAAAAAGAAAACCCTAAAGAGGCAGGTTGTGACAACAACAAAGTGGTAGGTGCCGTCTGATGAGATTTCTCAAAACTGAGCCATTCTGCCTATCTTAAAACAGGCTTAAAAGAAGTGCAAGCTTCCTCCAAAAGCCTACCCTCACGCTGAAATCGGGAATAATGTTTTCTGTTGGTAGCAATCTAGAAGAAACGAACACAGAGCTGTTTATTTTACAAAAGTACTTCAGATGAGGTCAGTGAAAGGAGAGGCTACGCTTCTTGGACTTCACGTTGACCCTGCAATAACTCCTGCCAAGAATACGACGCAGAGGAGCTGTCACGGCTTCGGGTGGAAGATGTGCCTTCACGTTCCAGCAGGGACCCTCAGAAATCTTCAACAACATGCTGTAATAAGTGCAACTTTTAACACGAGGGAGGATCATACCTCCCCCGCTATAGAAAAGCGGATTCAATTATCCCTTCTCAAAAGGCATTCTGAGGTGATTTACCATGACGGTGCTGGTGCTATGCCTGGTGAACACCTACTGCTACAACATCGTTGCCTCCACGGATTCGTTTTGTTTCCTCTTCACTCTACCAGTTGGACAAAGGACTAAACTCATAACATGACTAGGGGTTTACACAAGAGCTGTGATAACATCCTGTCACTTTTTTGCAGCAGCAGCAGATGAAGACAGTGACACACATATCGCAGGTTTTATCTGAAGAGCACAAGAAAAGTGGAAAGGTACTTAACATACTATAGTATAGCTTAGTCTGAGCAAAATGGAAGTGCTGGTGTAGAAAATTCCTGATGGCAAAAAGTTCAGTTGAGTGCTTATCTCCTCACGATGGACTGTCATTCTTCAAGTCCAGTTACAATCCTTAAGCCCAAGGAACACACCAGCATCACCATATGCCTTTTTCCATCTTTAGCTGACTGAAAGATCAGCTGTTGCATTGTACAGGGGACACTAGAAACCAGCAGTCATCTCCTGACCACAGGACCTACCACCGAAGACGTTAATGCAGAGTCTGTGCCAAAAGACTACTCCAAAACGAATTTAGGTGACCCTAGGCCGTAACATAATGCTTATTTTGGGGGATGCTCGGTCCTTTTCTTGGTAAAGAGAGCAAAAGAATGGTTTAACACCCTTTATAAAACAAAGGAGGGATTTTGAAGAGTGTAGCAGTCTGCTGAAAAGTAAAAGTAGTAAAGCTAAAGTAGCTTTAACAGAGGTAGATAAATGTGTATTTGTGGGTACAGATGCATCCACACACAGTTGTTTACTACTGTAAATAAACAGCAGCATACAGTACCCAAGTATGGGATGGAGCATTAATTAAATAGCACAGGTATTTTAACAGGACTCGACAAAAGATGCATCTGATCGTAGAGAAACACAAGAATAGAGTGATTTAATCCACCTCTACACTCATGTAAGAAACTATGCTAAACTCACAATATGGTCAAGGCAAAGAGAGGTATCTTTAAACAGGAAAGGGAACTAATAAAACACTAATTCCTGGCAAATTACATAATATTTTCTATGTTAAAAGAAAAACACTGATCTATTTGGCTGCAGCCACTGTTACTGCGGGATGAGAACAGAAAGAATTGTTTCCAATTACCAGTTTAATCAAAGGTGTAATAGGATCTTATAAATTACAAACTCCAGTATTTCTCAGCTTTTAAGATCATTAGCAAGAAAGCATCACTATGCTTTGCTTTTCCACTTCCTACTGCATAAGGACTTGTTCCTCCAAATCCTGTCTCATTTCACAGCCTAAGATAGCCAAAATCATATCAGTTTGTTTTAACAAATTTATGACCAGCAAAGTACCATATTCCTTTTGCATGAACACTGAATTGTAAGCAAACTACTCAAGATACGAGTGCTTATACAAACAACTTCTAAACCAGACAATGTAAACTTCAGCAGTATTCTGCTTCTATGTGTGCACCACAATAAAGCATTACTTGCAACTCCTCTGGAAAGCAGAGAGCGGTTGAAGAAGGCTTTTGTGCAAAGCCTTCGA
>NW_010235701.1:0-11297 GCF_000690775.1 Eurypyga helias
TGCTGGGTCCCTGGCGTGCAGGGTGATGGGTCCCTGGCGTGCCGCAGCCTGTGGGTGGGGGATGCTTCGTGAGGACGAGCCGCTGCAGCGCGAATGTTGGTAATTCAGCCCCTGGGGAGGACACAGCTAAGGGGCTTGTGCATTCCTCCCGCGTCCCGTGTGTCTGCTTGGCACGAAGCGGAATAGCGATGAGGCCCACAGCCCACGGCATGCCCTTTCCATCCGCTGCCCTCCTCATCGCCACCCTTGGCCGTCTGTGGTGAGCATCTTCTCTTGCGCGCAAGCGGACTGTCCGCTTACTGGGTGCTCCTTGTGACGTGGGGATGGCCCGGGGCGGTGAGAGGGTGAGAACCGCTTTTTGGTATCGGCACTACCTAGTACTGGTGTGATTCCATGTGCACTAGAGCTTAAAATCACAATGGGACCTTGTGTTTAGCAGAGCGGGTTTTTAAAGGGTAAATCCGGCACAGGTAAACTTGATTCCCAGATTGTAGTGGAACACCTTTCCGATGTTGTTAAGTCAGTTGAAAGGCGCTGCGTGAGTGTGTGCGGCTGAAAACTGAGTTCACTGGAAAGGCGGAAAGCTTGCCATGTTGGAAGAAACAAGAGGTTTCCTTTTTCAGGTGTTCCAGGGCACCTTTTCAGCCCATAGCCAGGTTTTTCACTCATCAGACAGAGGGCAAATGTAGCAAAAGGTATACGGGGATAGTTCTGCTTTGGTAAGGGATGCAAGTTAACCTTTCTTTCCCCAATTTCCTCAGAAAGGAACTGTTACAATTTTATTTTTAGAGGCCTTGTTGAATATGCTTTCATCTCTTGCTGACTTTCTCAGAGTTGTATAGGACTTCTGATCTGTATTCAGGTTTGTAATCTTGGCTGTTGTTTTTATGCCTGCCTGACTGGAAAGGGCTTATCCTTTTAGGTCCCCATGCCGCAAAAATTGGTGCAAGCTATCGGTAATGTTTTTCAACGATCTGATTTTGCAGGGTTAGACTCTCTCATTTCATTTCCTTATACTTTGTCACAAGAGAAATAGTTGGACAAAGTCAATGTTCCTGTGACAAAAACTCTTCTGGGAGGTGAGGAGGACACATAGCAAAGCCTGTAGGACTAACTGCAAGCAATAAAAGATGATAAGGAAGAATATTTATCAGAAGGAGCCTTTATTCTTCAGGATGTTTTAATAAACTTTCTCATTCTGGAGCTGTGAGTTAATGTCAAACTGACAAACGCCGTTTTCTGATCAGTGGGACAGAATATGCCATGTAGCACACGTGTGCTGCCTTGGTGGGACTTAGTTAGCGGAGGATGGAATTTCTTTAATGGATGTAACTGTTGCTCTAAAACTGTGCTGTTTAGACAGGAATAATAGTGCATCAAGAGGTGGTATTTTATGTGTTAACTATGTTTTGGATCTTAAGTGGGTTAGGGAGAGTATTTAGTCTCATGAGTTGATTTTTGTTTTAACTGAAGCCTTCAATTTATGATGTACTTTGCAATGATTCTTCCCTTTATTGTGCATTACCTATGAGTTGCATATCTACTTAGTAATCTGCAAATCTGGAGATAAAGGCAGTATGAGTTTTAGGTATTTTATGTCTCGCTTAATTATTTGGAATATTCCCAGTCTGAATGGAGTGCCCTTGGGATCAGGTTCTTAACAAGAGCATAGCAATTTGCCAGATGATCTGAAATTCAGTGAAGACAAAACAAATAATTAGTTTAGTTGCTTGTTAGACCTTTTTCTATAACTCCCATTTCAGGCTGAGTGTAGATTTCCCAAATTGCTTGGAGGAGACCCAGTCATCTTCGCCGTTGGGTGAATCTTGCTGGATATTTCCGATTTAAACATCGTGAGCGTTTCCTTAGGTGTAGTACTGTACAATATGACTAAAAAGAATTGTCATTTTAACAGACAAGGTTGGAACTAATTCTTTGGAAAGCCAGATGGAAAACGTATTTTGAGTGTACAGGAACTGTATATACATTAGACAAGGAGAATTCATTGTTATTGAAGGACTAAACCACTAAAAATATGATTTTACAAGAAGACGTACTATTTTTTTAACTTGTTCATCAGTACAAATACATTTGGGAATCTGAGAGTTGTAATACAAGTCATAACAGATGCTGGGAAACTTTATTTTCATGTTATTGTAGTTGACTAAGACTTTTCCCCCCCTCTCCTTCTTTTTGCAATGAACTCTTGCTCTGATTGTAGGAGCAGGGGGATACGTTTTTAGAGACAACCCTTTCCGTTTGGACTTTTTGTGTGTTTGATTATAATGACTATTGAAAGCCTTTTAGCATTTGAAGGTATTGAGGTTAGTCTCTGCGTGCATACTGGTCTCGTATGTTAAAACGAAGAAGCCTAAGATCTGTTTCAATTTCCGTGATTTTTCCCACTTAACGTTCTTTACCGCAAGCTGGTGGTTGCAGGAGATGACTCCTTATGGCCCTGGGACCTTTGCCTCGTTGTTTACGCCAGTGAGCTGTCAGAACATAGAACAGGATTCTAGAAGTGTATTTTAACTTCAATAAATGATGTGGAAATGCTTCTTGTGCTCATTTTAAGACGTTAGGCTTGCTGCTGGTGTAGTTCGAATTGGTCTAGTTACAAAGGTGTTTTGGTCTATGGCAGCCTGTGTGCTGAGGCCTCCAAGCGATCAGGAAGCAGAGTAAAGGCAGTAATTGTTTAAAAATATAACTAAATCCTCCATTCATGGAAATGTTGCTGGAATCCACTAAGATTCAACATGCTAAAATAAGCTGGTTTTGAGACACTTTTATCCTCTGGATCCCCAAATCTTTAACACAAATGTATATATGTACAAATACATTGAATTATAAGGCCTCAAACCATTGCCCTGCTACCTGTAAACACCTAAGAATGTAGCATCAGATTCTGAAGAAATAACATCTGCAAAACTAGCCACGAATGGGAAATTCTTTCTAAACAATATGCACTTGAAGTCAACCTTTTATATATTTTTCAATCATTTGAATATAAATTAAAAAATAAATTGCCAGTGGTTTGGTTGATACTGGACTGAATACAAGAAGTATTGTGCCTCAAGATCTTAGAGTTAATTAGGATTTCCCATTTTCTGATGATGCTAGACAGAACCCTCAAACTCCGATGAGGATCAGTCACTTCTTAATATTTTAAGCCATGTTTATCAGGTTTATCAGTCCCTTTGCAGTGTAATGGCCAAAGAAAGCCATTATTGGCCATACAAATAGCTCAGCAGAAATTCTATAAGAACTGAAATTTCTTTAAGATAACTGAACTGTGACATGACTCTAATTAAAGCACTAATTAAATGTATTTGTGCCAGAATGGTTTAATTTCTGTGTTTCTATTAGGTTGAAATGATAGTGAATATTGCAGAACAGAATAGTTGGCTCCAAAATGATTCATAAGACTCTTGGATTAAAGCTATTCAACAGGGGATTGAGGTTTTTTGGACAAATTTCTTTTGGTCATCCCGAACGAAGTCCGCAGGTTTACTGATACGCTTACTTGAGTGAACTCAGTTGGATTTGACCCTTTTTATGCATCGTTGCTCCCTGAAATAAAATAAATCTTATAAATCTATAACATAATTCTAGTATTCAGCTATATAATTAAGGCTTCTGGTTTTCGTTTTAAACCAATATTTACCACTAAAAGCCTGCTGAAGAAAAGCAGACTTTCCGTACCAGTAAATATTGGTTTATACTGCAAAACCTCAAACATTTTTCTTACCGCTTTTGGCCTGCGCACCTCTGGCCAGCTGCTGGGGCCACACCTTGCCCGTGTCACTCTGCGAGCAGGAGGCAGCCTGAATTGAGGAGGGGGAGTTGAAACCTCGATTAAAAATACAAAATACAGGAACTCGCCTGTATTACCTGATGTGCTGGAGCACTTGCCTGGCTCCCAGGTGGTGCGGCCGACCTCCTTCCAACTGCGGCGCCCTGCCGCGTAGAGCCTGTATGGGGGATGGGGAGCTTCTGTGGCAGCGTGTCCTCATGCAAAACCTGAAGTCCTTGGCAGCTACACGTTACTGTTTAGATTTGGCACCTCTCTGAATCTCCCTCTAATTCAGCTCTCGGGGGACCCCATCTGCAGTGCTGCGTCCAGCTCTGGGCCCCCCAGCATCAAAAGGATGTGGACCTGTTGGAGTGAGTCTGGAGGAGGCCATGGGGATGATCAGAGCACATCTCCTATGAAGATGAGAGATTGGGCTTGTTCAGCCTGGAGAACAGGAGGCTCCGGGGAGACCTTATAGCACCTTCCAGTGCCTGAAGGGGCTACAAGGAAGCTGGGGGGGGCTTTTTACAAGGGCCTGTAGTGACAGGACAAGGGGTAACGGGTTTAAATTGAAAGTGGGGAGGTTTAGATTGGACATCAGGAAGGAATTTTTCCCGGAGAGGGTGGGGAGGCACTGGGACAGGTTGCCCAGAGAAGCTGTGGATGCCCCATCCCTGGAAGTGTCCAAGGCCAGGCTGGATGAGGCTTGGAGCAACCTGGTCTAGTGGAAGGTGTCCCTGCCCATGGCAGGGGCTGGGACTGGATGGTCTTTTAGGTCCCTTCCAACCCAACTTATGCTATGATTCTCTGATTTATTTGCCAAATTATACTCTCTTTTTTTTTTTTTTTTGTTACTCCATTATCCTTGGCAATCTAGTTCCAGAGTGAAATCAGTTCATAGATCTTGGCACTGTGCCTCATGTACTGTTTCCTTTCTTTCAGTAGGACTGTATGATGCGATTTGATGTAGGTGTGACTTTCCCTGGGGAGCAGGATGTGTGGCTGAGGAGTATGGAAACCAGACAGAACCCAGCACAGAATCTATTCTGTCTGGCAGTAGTGATTACTAACGCTGATTGGCCTAATTTATTAAGAAAATAACATATTATTTTCAGTTCTGATCATATTAGATGTCTTCCCCTGGCTGACACAATAGGTTTTAGTTACATTTTGGAACATAATGGTTTAAATACTGTACGTAAATTTAAAAATGCATTTAATGGAAGCGCTCCGATGGTAGCCTGCACTGTGTTTCTTTATCCAGAGCCAGTAGCGATGCAAAGCTCCTACATTAGCATTCTTGTTACAAGTTCTATGTTGTTCTTCAGCCTGAAGAAAACCAGTAAAAAGTAAATAATCTTCAGGCCTATGTAGTCCTTGTGCTCTCCACTTAGATTTCCAAATCCTGTCATTTGGACACCAGCTCTTTAAAAGGCAAGGCCGTCCCAATTCTTAGTTATGATTTATGGGGGTGGACTTCTGGGCCTGTGTAGTTCGTAGCACAGAATTCAGACTCAGTTTGGGGCACACCAGTGAAAACCCATCCTATGGCTAACACTTTTGGTGGGTACTCCCATAGGTTCCCTTTCACCACTTGGCACCGCTTTGCCGAGGTGCCACGTGGAAGATCAGGAGGGCAAGGTTGGCTGGAGTTCTCTTCTTTCCTTCCTTCCCCTCTTTTATTTATGTATTTATTTAGGCCTGCATAGCTCTTAGCTGGATCGGGTAGATGCTGCAGGACGGGTCTGCTTTGTGTCCCATCAGAGGAAGGTCCTTGCTGCTCTCCATCCTCAGCAGTCCTGTGTAAGGCTGATTGTGGCTGTGGCTTAATTACTTGGCAGGTTAGAAACAGATTTATGCTACAGCTTGTAGAGTGCCAGGGATGTCATGGGTTGTGCTTTGTTTCTTTCCTTCTGTTCTGGGCAATAATTTTCTTCCGTAGATATATGATGGAATTGTCTCCTCTTTTGTGCGATGGTGTCTTTCTGGAGACTTTTTGGTCTCGGTTTGCTGGTGGTTAGTTGGACTTTTATTGAGGGGGGGCAGGTGGTGTTCAGGCTTTAGAAACTGGAGGCAGAAAGGGTTGGGGGGGGAGAACTGCACCTGCAGAGAGTGCGTCTGGTTGCAGCAGGGTACAGGAGTTTGCAGGTTGCAGTTCAGATTTCCGGGGAGAATATTTTGGAGGCGGCAGAAGGAGCCTCTGGCACGTGGCTGGATGCTAACCACAGCTGCCCTTTCCTCAGTCAAGAGCCTGCTTAAGGTTTATGAAAGTGGACTTCTCCCTTGCTGTTAGCCAGCACCAGATACATTCTGTGTTGAGCAGTGGTTCCACAAGTTCTTACCAGATTCAGTGTGATCTGGGTACGTTTGCTTGGTTAACTGGCTAAGCTGCTCTATGTGCAACTTGACACTGCTGTGCCAAAAACCTTTGGGGCTGTACTGGGCTTGAAGGAAGAGTAGGGCTGCTCTCCATTTATCTGGGAACATTTGGAGGATCACTGGGTTAGGGCTTGGCAGGGACAGTCCATCTGTCTGCTTCATTTACAGTGATTCTTATTGAATATAATTGCAGCTTCTGTTTCCCTGTATGCTTATTTTCCTTTCCTCTGGTGTGTTGTTCAGCAGCGCAGCTCGCTTAGGACAGTCGATTTCATTGTCGTTCATCTTCCATCCTGCAAACTTGAATGTTTTATATAAGAACTTCCGTACAAGTTTTGACAAGGGTCGCTTCAAAAATGTTTGTGGACTCAGCAGCCTGTGATTAATAGAATAGTACTACCCAAAATGCGGGACCCAAACTATTCGCTATGTGGATCACCAGGCAAACTTCCTCTTGATAGAAGTGTAGTAGACATTGCCTAGCAGGAGGCCATCTCTACTTAAACAAGACTTCAGGAGCTAGGCATCTTTGAATGTGTACATCTGGAAATAGTAAGGGATTAATCATTAGCTTTTTCCCTTTGCAGTAAGATCACCTTCCATTTCGTTCCTCTTCTTCATCTCCATGCTGAACCCTACAGATGAAGAGGATATAGATGTGTGTGTGTCACTTTGCTCTTACGCCCCAGATTCAGTAAATATTTTTGTAGAATGGAACAATTGTGGCCTGGAGTGTTTCTGATTAACCATCGCACTGTGCTGGAAAATATATTTGTAGGCCTTTGGTCTTGTGTTGTGGATGTCTCCTTTCGTTGTTTTCTCATCCATTCTGACTTTCCCACTTCAGTTTTCTTCATTTCTTTACTTAAAATAAATAATAAAGGGTTTTAGACCTACAGCCTCACTCATGCTGTGGTTGATGTGCAGATAGATGCACGAGAAGAATCATTTTCTGGTTTTCTGAAGTAAAGTTGGGCTCTTCCTTGGCAGGTACATTGGGAGGTAAAATGTAGCCTGTTAAGTTAAAACCTGTGCCTTCTGATTCGGCTTATAGGTCTGCACTGAAGTATGAAGGAGTTCTAGCTTTGGAAGAATATTTTGAATGTTGACTTGCTGGAGAATCTGTTTTCCTTTCTACTTCTCATTTTATGAAATGATTCATGACCATTAAAGCCTCAGAAATACCAAATGAAAGCCACAGTTCTTTTGTCTACAGTTTAATCATTTTCATCCTCTTTTTCAAGCTTCCCTCTCTCTCATATTTTGCTGGGAGGACATCAGAATGTCCAGTGATGTTCAGCTGAGGTTTCAAACTAAAGTTTGTTTCCTTTCAGGAACATTTTTTTTCCTGTCTCTTTTTTCTTCCTTTGTTTTTCCCTATGATGTTTCATCTTTTCTCTTTTCCCCATATACAGAGTAAGTTACCAGTGGCTGTTAGGGAGAAGGTGACCCAAACCAGTGGGATCCTTATAAACACGGTTTTCCTGTTGCTTTAGGGCAGACGTGCATGTAACTGGCCTTTTGAAATCACAGTGTCACTGTTCCAGCAAGGAGAGAGGCCGAGGGTAGGCTGCGGTGAAGGGACGAGGAGAAATGCTGCTATCTTACTGAAAATAAATCTTCCAGTAGCCTGAGAGCACTTTAAAACACCAGTTGAAGTTACTTTTTACATTTTTTTTGAAGACAGTACCTGCTGGATCGCTCCTGTTTACCAGGCCGTGCTTGTCTGGCCCAGCAGATGGTTTTTGGGTGGCATACTTGTACTTTACATGTCTTACACAGCCGTGTAGACTGGGTGTCGAACTGGACCCACTGACATTCTCAAGTGGAACAATGAAGGAATACGTGCCAGAAACGCGTCCGTCCCTGGCTGTGAATGAGAACAATGCCTGGCTGTCAGGTTAGATGAGTCTGTCCCTGCAAAAGACACAGTCAGATTTTCAGAGCGAGTGCGGAAGAATTCACTTAATGTCAGATGCTGTTGTTGGATTGCTGTATTTAACTGTCACAGTGTGATGGAAGTTCTGGTTAGGAAAGTGGTCAGTGTTGCTGCAGGAAACTCACATGTCATTTTGAACTCTTGACTTGTACATAGGCCGGAGCCAAAGACACCCGTAGAGCTGCTCAGCATGTTATTTTTATAGCTGAGCTGAGCCAGGATTGTGGGACAGCGGTATCCTGACTGTCAGAGTGAGAAGTAGTTATCATATTAGGCTCTCTGCATGGCACAAACATTCAGGTTCACTTATTGCGTGGTAAAAATGAGTACATCAGATGCAATTCTTTGGATGTAAAAACGTATTTGCTTAAAAATGAATGCTTATCCTTTATAGGATAATAGAAGCTAGATTATTTGCTCCCAGAGTCTAGCATTGCTTCCTAGATATTCCTTTTGTATGACTGAAATAAACAGTTTCAAGTGTCCTCAATCTTCACTGAGTGATGAAAAAGGGCACAGTGACTAAAAATGCCCTGTTTCCTAATATTCAGCTAAACAATAGAGACGCAACCCCTGTTGAAAGTGTTTGGGGTACCTGGAAACGAGGCTTATGCATGTTAAATGCAGACCTGCATCCATGACTTTTTGCTTATCCCATCCACATAGTTAAGTCTCTTGGTTTGTGGATGTGCTGAGTGGAAGTGGTGAGGTTGAAGGACAACCAGACTCTTTGCTGGACTCTCGTGTGGAGAGTGGAACGTTTCAGGGTGGCTTGGGAAGGTGGCCCATCGCGTGCTGTAGCTGTTAGCTACTGCATGCCATCCAGAACCGGACCTTCCCTTCACGGATCCGCTTTGCTGGCTGCTCCTTGGAGGAGAGAGTAGGGGCCAGTGCAGCAAAAGGAGGTGTTTTCAGTATCGACCTCTACTTTGTGCACTGGGTACCTGACTTCTGTCCTTTAGGTGGGGAGGGACCTCGGAAGGCCGTATGGTTCAGTGCCTGCTCAGAGCAGGGTGAACTTCAGTTGGGTTGCTCTTGGCCGTGTCCACTCAGGTTGGAGTATCTCTAGCAGTGGAAATTCTTGATCCAGTGGGAATGCTCAGTAAAGCCCAGCAGAGCTGGGCTACTCTGTGCTCTTAGCATTTACTCTGCGATGGTGAGGAGTTGAGGAGGGTACATAAAGCTGTTTTACAGCAAAAGGTATAGCTCCGATTATGTGTGTCTGGAAAACTCCTAGTAAAAGCTATTCCTCTTCACATCCTCGAGCCTTAGCTACTACTACTGAGTATGTTGGTTATATTCAGACTTAGGCAACCACGTTGTCAAAACCATTTTTTTCAGGTGCAGTTAGTCATTCTTTTTAACTCCCAGTGCAAGCATGGAAGCCCCACTCCAGTTCTATGTGGAAATGAACAGAAAATCATTCTGGGTACAGTTTTAGCAGGTACCAGTGTTACCCATGGAAGAAATAAACAGGCAAAGGTTTCTCTACAAGTACCCGTTGGCTGATGATGTTGCTTTAAATTGTATCTCTCCTGTCAGAAAATTATGTCCCTGTATTATGTTAAACGTACTCTAGCAGCTGCAGCCAGAGAGTTAATAGAAGTCCTTCATGAAACGTTTTCTTGCAAGGAAGAATCCCTGTGTGTTTTCCTAGGGTGTGAATTGAGGGAGCGATGAGAAACCCTCCCCGGCATCCCTGTGTCTCCGCTGAGCTGTAGCAGGCGATCAGCTGTCTCTCTTACTCTCAGCTGCTCTCTGCCCACTCTGTCTGGTCTCTCCGTCTAATTTATTTGAGACCCACGCTTTGGGTTTGATTCAGCCTGGGTTACGCCAGCGCTGGCCGGTGCATGGCAGTGCTGCTGACAAAATTTCCGCCTCAAGCCTTGCTCACAGCAATGCCAGAAACTCTTCCTCCCGTGGGAGCTGCAGATGGGCCACGCTTTCTTCGGGAGAGGGCTGTAATTTCCTCGAGGGGTCACAGGCAGGGCAGAGCGGGGATGTACAGAATGAGCACACCCCCCAGGCAGGCTGCAGCCCGGGGCTCCGGCTCTTCCTGGGTGCTGGAGAGGACAGCCGCAGTGCTGGAGGTACTCCCCCCATTCCTGGGCTGCACGGTGTTCCCCTTTGCCAGCTTCACAACGGGCTTTTGAACACCTCCCGCGCTTCTCTGGCTGGTTGTGTCCGATCAGAAGGCACTGCCAAACTTAGTGTGATTTGCTTCCCATCATTTTATGTTGGTGTGCCCGCTCTGCAAATCCGTCCCCGGTTGGGCTGGGTATTCACGTGCGGTCTGGGAGAGCCAGGCAGCCGTCGTCCTTGCTGAGCCAGCGCTTTGGGAGCAGGAGCAGCAAGGGGAGGATGGACCCGCTTGGTCCGCTCCGTGTGAAGATGTACTGCTGCCCCGCTGAGAAAGGAGAGCGTGTATTTCCAACGTGGGGCAGGCAGAGGCTGTGCTGCGCCCGTATCCAGAGGGCAGCCCAATGCTGAGCGGGGCAGGATGCCTGTGCCCACCTGAAGGAGCTGGTGCTGCGGTCCTGCCTGGGCTCCATCCGCGCGTGGCTGGAAAGGACGGACAAACCTTTGCTTCATAATGGGGGTGGAGGTTCCCCACGGTTGTTCACCAGGAAGATCTAGTTCGGTGCACGCAGATGCTGTCAGCCAGACTGGTCGCTCTCAAGCGTTAGTTATCGTCGTTTCCAGAAGAAATTTCTTCTTTCTGCTGTTCTAACACTTCTCTAGTTGATGAGGAATGTCATTTGATAATTACTCAACTCGTTTTGCTACCGAATTTGTACTTGAGTGTCATTAATCGAAGACACCATTTCTTGTTTATTTTGGCCAACTTTGCTGAAACTCTGGGCATCAGTCATACTGTCTCTCAGCACCATACCATTACAGAAATCTTTTTATACTTCCCAAGCTCATTAATGAATCCAAAATAAAGCAAAAGATTGTCTTTTTTAAATCGCAAAGGGAACAGCTTTGTCCCCGAGGTGCTCACTCTCTCCGGGCTTTGGAGGGGAAGGAAGGTGCTGTGGGCACCACGGGTGCCTTGGGCTGTATAGATGCATTTTTGCTTGGTTTACCATTACAACTCAGGTTTTATAACTGAACTCTGTTTGTAGTGCTGGTCAGGAAAACAGTTTTATGAGAATATAAAATGCTTATTTAGTATTCATAGCC